>NC_058159.1:21789986-22049794 GCF_020080835.1 Cotesia glomerata | reverse complement strand
TTCTCAGAACTATAAACACTATGAATAAAATGCACACGTGTTACTTAACAACGGGCACCTTTGTGAAAACTCATAAAGGAAGAAAACACGTGGTGAAAGCATTTTGACCGAGGGTTTTCTAACTTCAAAAATCATTTTAACCAAGCTATTCTCAAGAAATTCACCAGAAATTATGAGACATAATAAATACGAGGAACTAGAAAGCATAAAGCCAAAACAACAACACTAGGACCATTTGTTGGATAAATAAACAAATAACTTTTAGAATATCCTGTATAATTGATTAAATAATAATGTGTTTAGTTTAACTTCAAAAGATAGTATTTTATATGGATTAATAACTCAAAATAATGATAGATTCATATTAATATTAAGCCAATGATGTATATATTTGTATCGACACTGGGTTTTCCTGTTGGTTTCCCCATGTCACTGTCTTTAGAAACCTAAAGAAAGGTGAGGAACAGGGCAAATGCTGATTACAAAAGGCTACAAGTCGGACCACAGCCGCAACACTAAATATATAAAGAAATATTATAATCTAACTTTGTTTGTATTTTTAATACATGCCAACATTATTCTCAATACTATAAACAATAATAGTAAGAACATACTGACTAAGAATAATATTATAATAAATAATAGGGTAGGAAATATTAATTAGTTAAACACCAAAAGAAATAATAACTAATTGCTTAAACTGCAAATATAAGAATCTAAGGAAAGTATAAGAATAATATAGAGATAAGCATGACAGCCCTCCCATATGATACTTGTGTGTGTGGGGTACCTAGTTAGTATACAGTAAACCTCACATAAAAGTTATAAGAAGCTCATATTAGTGTTGTATTCAGAATATATGCTGTTGTATGCGTTCTGTAAAGCAGTTAGATGAAGACATGTATATGTTAAGGTGTATTGGTGTGAACCAGGGAGGGAAGTGAAACTGGAAAACTCGGACCTAAAACCGAGACTCCTTGTAACGCTACTCCCAGCAAGGCAGCTGGCAACGAGCACTTGCTGTAAGATGAGAAACCACTGAATAAAATCCAAGCTCCTCTGGATAATTATTTTATTTATCATTTAAAACAGTCCCCCTAACTAAAGTTTCACCTTTTCACCTTAATTTAATCTATAAATCCCATTATCAAAAGAACTGAATTAATAAACAACAACAAAATTTAAGAAATTGATCCGCGTGACTGCAACTCACACTTCAGTCCAGAAGAGGCGTTACGAGCAAAATCTGTTGACCTCTTCGCTGGACATAACGATCCAGCGAGGGTCGCTTGCTAAGCAGCGCGAGGTCACTGCAGATCGCATTAGTTGAGCCCGACCCCGTTTCATGCCGGTCAGACGAGAGCGCCATGATAAACAAGCAATCGAAAGGCTTTGTTCGACCGAGGCGGTTTCAGCAATGCTCGACCGCTCGAAGAACGGAAGCCATTTCGGTTTGCAGTTCACGCTCTTTCGCGTGTGACAGGCGCAATATATTCGATACCAGCAGGCTAAATACCTGCTGCGAGAACCCATGCTGGAAGGTTGCCAGGCTATCTGCAGGTATTGCGGTGTTAACTAATTATTTCTACCGGTGTTATAATGCTGCCAGTGACAGCTATACCTGGTACGCCTGTCACCAGCTGCACTGTAACAAGAGGCCAGATGCCTGTTTTTAGTGTTGGCACAACGCTGTTCAGGCCTAATGACATGAGTGGAAGCCAGCGATCGACTCCACAATGCCATCGCCAGTGGTCATCGGCCGGTTGACCAATATCGCTTGGTTAAACGTAAAACGTGACAGCTCATGTCGCATTCTGGTATTCTAACAAGCACGTTTGGCGTCAACAAGCGGTGACGGACCATTTGAGCCATGCTAGGTGCAATAATGTTAGCTAAAGGCGTGTTTTCGCTGCGGGCACTTAAAATTGTTTGCTACGATGACGCAGCGCAACACTGAAGAAAATGACAGTTGATGTTGTTCAGAAGACCTACTTTAACTTATGTGCTACAACAATTTTGTATATAAACAAAATGCATTATTTGTAATATATAATTTATTATAAATTAAGTTAAATAATTCAAATTATAGTGAATTTGCCGCGTAATGCATCAAATCGACATCTACTATATCATCGGATATAATACCTTTCCCCGTAAATTAAAATTCGACATACATGTTATGTCGAATTTTCTTCAACTATAACTGTAATTGAAAGCCAAATGAAACTGCTGGGTAATGAATTAGTAATTTAGTATGAAAAGAATAACGAGAGTTTCTCCAAAATTGTTTTCACACATTTAAATTGCTTATACGTTACATCCACTCGGTGCTTCGATTTTAATGTTAAATTTTTATTTGAATATATTTTTTTTTTTTATTATTATTATTATTATTATTATTATTTTTTTTTTTTTTTTTTATTATTAGTCAATAGGTATTGTTACAGACAGGACAGAGTGTTTACTTATTTCTAGGTACATGATTGTATATAGACATACACATACAACAATTTTACACATACATCCATGTAAACATATAACTTAAAGATATAATATATTTTTAATACATGAAACATTGTACTATTTTATATTTACTAATCATAGATATGCCAGCTTTAATTTGTTAGTGTGAACTACTTTGGTTCGGGAAGGAGTTAATTGATTGTTACGTTCCCATTGTTGAAAACCTCTGTAATTTTATACGGGCCGGTATAATTGGGGTCTAGTTTATTTGTCTTCGAATCGTTTACTAAAATGCCCAGTCTCCTTCGGTAAATTCTTTAGGGTTGACTCTACGATCATAATACTCTTTGGATTTTAATTTTGCTCTTTCTAAATTTGCAGCAGCTTTTGATTGTGTTTCTCTTAATTTTATTACTAGATCTCCTAAATAATCGATGTAAGTTTTATCGTTACTCTCGCGAATAAAGCTTGATGGAAATTTGGCAATCCCCCAAATATTAATTCATGTGGGGTAAATCCTGCACCTTCATGGATGGAGGTATTATAAGAAAACATTGCATACTTTAACCAGGTATCCCAATCCCGATTTTGGTCAATAAAATGTCGAAGATATTCAACCAATACTAAATGACTTCGTTCTTAAAGAACCATTTGTTTGTGGATGAAAAGCAGTGGTCTGAATTTCCTGATTTAAATAATTTTGCTAAATGTTTTGCTAACTAGTCCTGTAAAATTTTTACCTTGATCCGTGAGAATAGATTCAGGGCAACGAATATGCAAAATGAAGTTTCAGCAAAGACTTTAGCAATATTTTCAGCGGTAGCTTCTTGCCAAAGGAATGGCTAATGAATATTTAGTTAAATTATCTTGAATGGTTAGTACATTTATTACCAGAGTTGGTTATCGGTAAAAGCCCCACGATATCGAGAGCAATCTTTTCAAATGCAACTTGTGGTGTGTCAGTTATTATCATGGGTTGCCTTGTCTTAACACGTACTAATTTATTTCTTTGACACAAAATACATTGTCTAATAAAATTTTGAACCTCAGTCTTCATGTTTTCCCAATAATATTGTTGCCTTATACGACCGTTGGTTTATATGACAACCCCTTATGACCCCCTACTGCTGATTCATGTGTTTCTCGTATAATTTCTGGTCTGCGCTCGACCGGAGGAACTTCGATTTGGTTTAAACAAAGTGTTATGTAGTACCCTTCTGGAAATGTTTTAGTTAAATGTGATTTTATGTTACCCCATGGTAATTTATCTAATCCATCCCCCGTTCTTGCTATTCTAACTGTTTTTACATCAAAATAGTCCATTGCTTCTTTTAATTTAGTTATACCCGTAAGAACGTCATTTAACTGGGTCCTATCTTCTATTTTTAATTTAACTATTACCGTAAAAATGTGAAGGTTTCTCTTTTTAGAAATTATTACTTGACCTATTTCTACCTGGTCAGGAAATTCCGCTACGTTAATAAAATTTTTATTTATAAGTTCTTGAGTTATTTGGGTTTTTGATTTAAAATCGGCTGACCAAAAATGAGCAATATTATCTTTTTTCATAAATATACCATCTCTAGTTTCGGAGAACACGTCGGGTAATGTTACCCTTTTTAAACGCTTTGGAGGTTGGGTGGCGTTTTCGGGGATTTTATCAATTTCTTCGTCAGAGGAGTAAAGATCATCATCAGAAACGGGTTCGGGAAAAGAATCGTCACTGTCGGAATCATCTGTCTCACTAGCTGCAGCAGGATACAAAGAAACCTGACGCTCACAACTATCTACACTTGTTGTTTCTTTAACTTCAACTCCATTTGACTCTATCTCACTTCTTTTAGATGACTCAAATGTTAGTACTTCAGCATGCACATTCAATATTTCTCTTACATCAGACATATCGAGGGGCTAGGACGTCCTCACTGGCACCTCTTGCGTGGGGAGCTCACAACCCCATGCTAACTTTTGAGCTTGGTATAACTATTGCGGGTGCGTTATGCATCCATGCCAGGGCTCTTTGCGACCTTTCTGAAGGGTATGCTCGTTTTGGATCCAACAACCGGTCTCCCTGAGCCCAGAGTACTGGCTCCGTTCGGGGCACAACTTCGTCTTTGACGTCAGGTCGACAGGTCGTCGGGAAAGCATCACTCTCCTTCTGAATTTTTTCTGGCTTTAACTTTAACTTTGATGCCTTAAACAATCTTTGGGGTAAATCATTCTTCTCAACAGTCTTTAAATCATTTGACTGCTTAAACTTGCTGAGCTCATCTTCAAGAAGTGGTTCATTAAATTTTGTACTTTTAGTCAATAAAATATTAACTAAATTTATATTAGCAGTGATTTCTAGAGAGAGCATCAGCATTCGCATTTAATCGGCCTGGCTTATAAATGATATCGTACTGATACTCTCGTAATTTCAATAGCCAGTGTAGAAGTCGTGAGGTAGGGTCCTTAATTCTATGAGCCCAAACTAAAGGTCTATGATCAGTGACTAAATAGAGCTTGTTACCATACAAGTAAGGTCGATAGTGTTTTACCGCAAAAACAATTGCAAATAACTCTTTTTCGATAACGGAATAGTTTAACTCTGCTCCTTTTAGGAGTTTTGAGGCATAGGCAACGGGAAGATCTTTTCCGATCTCACCTTGACTTAGAACAGCACCGAGAGCATAGAAAGATGCGTCGGTAGTTACAATAAAGGTTTTGTGAAATCGGGAAACTTTAGAATGGGTTCTTGACATAACAAATCTCGGAGATTTTCAAAGGCCTTTTGTCTTTCGTCAGACCAACGAAAAGGTTGCCCTTTCTTCAATAGTTGAGTAAAGGGGCGAGATATTGATGCAAAATTAGGTATGAACCGGCGATAATAGCCTGTTAAGCCCAAAAACTCTCTTATTTTCTTTGCATTAGTAGGGACAGGGAAGTTTTTGACTGAACTTATTTTGCCAGGATCGGGACTCAACCCATCCTGACTAATTATGTGACCTAGGTAAGTGACGCTTGTTTGAAGAAACCGACATTTATCCGTTTGTAACAATAGCCTAGCCGTCTGTAGCCTTCCCAACAACTTAATTACTTTTCTTTCATGCTCTTCTAATGAACTAGCGTAAACAACGATATCATCAAGGTAAACAAATAGTTCAATACCTTGTAACCCTGACAATATATTGTCCATTAATCGTTGGAATGTACTAGGGGAGTTCTTCAGCCCAAAAGGCATTCTTTTGAAATGATAATGACCGTTGGGGGTAGAGAAAGCAGTTTTAATTTTGTCTGCTTCATCCATGAGGATCTGATGAAATCCGGAGGCTAAGTCAAATACTGAGAAATATTTAGCACCACCAAGTTGATCTAAAATCTCTACAATATTTGGCAGGGGATACGCATCTCCGACGGTTTTTCATTAAGGTGACGAAAATCAATGACAACTCGCCATCTTTTTCGCCAGATGAACTTGGTTTTGCTGACTATCCATACTGGTGAATTATACGGAGAGTTACTTGTTTCTATTATCCCTCCTTCTAACATTTCTTTTACCTGCCTTTGAATTTCCTCTTTATGCACTTGTGGATACCTGTACTGTCTTGTATTAATTGGTATATCGTCAGTTGTTATAATTTTATGTTTCACGTCATTAGTTCCTATTAATTTATCCCCAGGCAAATAAAATTGATATGGAAATTTGACAACTATTCTTACTATGCTGTTTCTTTCTTCTGTATTTAGTTCGTCAAGATGTAGTGTTTGTATTAGTTTTTGGACTCTTTCCCGTGTCAAGTCATCTCGAGTTTTATCACTTATATTTTCTTCCCTTTTTCTATTCTTGTTTAGACCTTCAGTTTCAATTTCCTCCAGCGTCACAGATGGTAGTTCTATCTTCCTTTCCTCTTCATTACAATTTACTACAAAAATCCAGGCGATCCAGTTTCTATTTCTAACTAAGGCACTTCCAGCATATATATTTTGCTCCAAATTAAGTTTTTGTATTACTCCTTCTTGTACCTCTCGGTTTGTTATTCTAACTGCAACCTGCATCCTACATCTTGCTGGGATTTTGACATAATGTTTTTCCAACGGTATACTGATATGTTTACGATTTATTTTCAAAGCATTGTCCTCGAAACAGATGGTGGCCTTGAAAGTTTGAAGAAAATCTAAGCCCAAAATTCCGTCTTGTTTTAGGGGTATATCCGGTCCAATAACTTGAAATTTACAACAAATAGAATTAAAATTAATAGAAACTTGCCCGAGGGTGATGGCTGATCCAGACGTTATTCCTGAAAGTTTATATTTAACACTTTTGTCGATTTTTAAGCTCGGTGATAAACAAGATATTTTTATCAAATTAACGTCTGCGCCTGAGTCTATTAGTAGTCAGTACTTTTTGCATTTTAATAGTTCATCACTGGTAATAGTGATGCAGGGTGGCGTAACATGGTTTGATTCGGCAAGTTGTATAGACGCTTCAATTTGGGATGTTGACCGTTCCGTTTCGACTTTATTACTTTGATTTGTACCGTTATTTTGATCGCTGCCATCAGTAATAGCGGCTTGGTTTGGGTTAGGAGTATTTGTTACACCCATAGTATGTTTTCGTCTACAAACAGAAGCTACGTGATTCCTTCTACCGCAAGCTGTACAAAACAAATTTGAAGCTCTACATTCCGACTTAATGTGTCCTTGACCTCCACATCGGTAGCAAATCTTAGATTTCCGGTTAAATTTATGAAAATTTTCGTCATTGTATGTCTGAGCCACGTGTACGGCAGCAACTGCAGGATGATTTTTAAAACTTGAGCCTTGACCTGGCTTGTGATGATTATTATTTCTCTTTCCTCCTTGGTAACCGCCCGTGAAATTAATGTAACCTGATGTATCATTAGTTCCCATATTATGAGCCCGAGTATTGAAAAGTGAATCCCTCTGTTCCAGTTCCTTTTCTAATTCTAAAAGCTAAATCGATCGCTTGTAATAAAGTTAAAGGTTTTGACTCGCTACCCAAAGCCTAACTGTCCTCTTAAACCGCGTACAAAACTGTCCCGCGCTCCTTCTCGTGTGCTCGCTAATAACCCGGTTCTTATTTCTCCCGAATGTTTGTCAATAATTACTTCAGAAGTACCTTGGACGATTTCTTTGATTCTAGTTGCAAAATCTACAATAGATTCGCCTTCATTTTGATGGATATTAGAAAGAAGTGATTGCCACTGAGACAATGTGCGCCTTGGCGCTAAAGCAATTACGAGGTTGTTCAGAACTTCTTCAAAAGTTAATTCTGATTCACTCGAAACATATCTACTAGCTTTGCCTTGAATGCGGGACTTTATTAATTGAGTCAAATACAATTTACCAGATGGATGTATCAAATTTACCGTTTGTTTGCAAAGTTCAATGAAACTATTTACCGGCATATTTTCTCCATTGAAAATAGGAATTAAACTCACTGCATCTTTGATATTCATATAAGCGAGGGTGAAAAGATCGTTTGATCTTTGAAGATTATTTGTAGCATAACTGTGTTCATTATTTTTTACTAGGTAAAACAGGTGTATTGAGCAGTGTAAGATTATTGAAAGTATTAGTAATTGGGATAGAATTATCAAAAGTTGCCGAGGAAAGGCCAGACGTACTTTCAGTATTATTGTTACTAATAGGAATACTTTCGACTACTTCTTCTGGTACTGTGAGAGGGGTTTCTTCTATAGCAATGATTTTTGTGGAAGGGGTTGAAGTTGACATTTTGGTGCCGTTCATTGAGATGTAAAACCTAAATATTTCTTACTAAATTATTTAAGTTAACTAGAAATTTTATAAATTGAAATAAAATATGGATCCAATTATCCTCGGATAAAATGATAATAATTCAAATTTGTCGTTAAATGATATTGAGATTGACAGGTGTTTTGACAGCTTTTAGTATAATTTATCTTTTATAAAATTTTAATAAAATTTAAGAGCAATTTTACTTATGCAGTAACAAAACTATGATCGCAAATTTTTAAAAATAATTTTCAGTATCAACAGTTAGTCAATTTTATCAAATAGTCCCGAAATTTATCAAGCTTCTGTCGATCTCGATGTCATAATAATTGCTACTTTACCAAAATCTTTAACTGACGTTATATAAGATTATTATTTTAAAAATCAATAGATTTCATCGCTAGCATATCATATGACTTACAATTATAACTTACAGTTTGCAGATGTGATACAGGCAGAATACTTATAACTATTAAAATTCACTGTCACTCACAAATTGCCCTTTTAAACACTAATTTTTTGCACTACCGCTAAATTCACTACACAGATGGCTGTATCTCAGGTAGCAGTTCCTTAGTAGATGACCCTCGATGGTTGGATTGGCTCGTTCAATTTCCACTTGGTTTCCTGGATCGTTGACCTCGTAGATTATTTCAGTGGTCCTTGATTCTCGATTTCCTCGATGATTTCGATGACCCCTGATTTTTGGTTTCGTAGATGTGTCCAATGGAAATCGAATTTGTCACCGAAATTTTGCGTTTTTAAATTTGAATGGGGTGAATTAATTAATTCACCTGAATCCCGACTACTGTGACTATCCCACCGCTGTCACCAGTTGTTATGTCCAGCGAGGTCACTAGATTGCTCGTAACGCCTCTTCTGGACTGAAGTGTGAGTTGTAGTCACGCGGGATCAATTTAAATTTGTTGTTGTTTATTAATTCAGTTTTGATAATGGGATTTGTTAGATTAAATTAAGAAAAGGGGGAAACTTTAGTTAGGGGGACTGTTTTAAATGATAAATAAATAATTATCAGAGAGCTTGATTTTATTCAGTGGTTTCATCTACAGCAAGTGCTCGGTTACGGCTCTCAGGGAGAAGTGTTATTACAAGGAGTCTCGGTTTTAGGTCCGAGTTTTCCAGTTTCACTTCCTCCCTCTCTGGTTCACACCAATACACTTAACATATACATGTCTTCATCTAACGTTTACAGAACGCATACAATAACATATATTCGAATACACACTAATACTTATAACTTTTATATGTAGGTTTACTGTATACTAACTAGGTACCCACACACAGACATATGTGAGGGCTGTCATGCTATCCTATATTATTCTTATACTTTAGATTCTTATATTTGTTAGTTACAATAGTTATTACTTTTGGTGTTTAACTAATTATTTCTACCCTTATTATTTATTATAATATTATTCTTAGTCAGTATTTTACTATTATTATTATAGTATTATAATTGCATGTATTATTGCTTATTAAATATTAACAAAGTTAGATTATAATATTTCTTTATATATTTTTAGTGTTGCGGCTGTGGTCCGACTTGTGCCTTTTGTATCGCATTTGCCCTGTTCCTCACCTTTCTTTAGGCTCTAAAGACAGTGACATGGGGAAACCACAGGAAAAACCCATGTCGATACAAATATATACATCATATTAATATTAATATGAATCTATCATTATTTGGTTATTAATCCATATAAAAACTATCCTTTAGTTAAACTAAAACATTAATATTACTTAATAATTATAAGATATTCTAAAAGTATTTGTTTATTTATCTAACAAATGGTCCTAGTGTTGGTTGTTTTAAGGCTTTATGCTTTCTATTTCGTATTTATTATATCTCATAATTTGTGACCTCTTGAGAATATTTAGCTAAAATGATTTTAGTTAGAAAAACCCTTAATAAAATGTTTAACACGTGTTTTCCTTTTTATGAGTTTTCACAAAGGTCTAGTTGTTAAGTAACACGTGTGCATTTTATTCAAGTACTTTTATAGTTCTGGGAAATGTTGACAAAGTTAGTTGGTTGATTGTTTATTTAAGGAGATTACTATACTTTAACTTATGTGCTACAACAATTTTGTATATAAACAAAATGCATTATTTGTAATATATAATTTATTATAAATTAAGTTAAATAATTCAAATTATAGTGAATTTGCCGCGTAATGCATCAAATCGACATCTACTATATCATCGGATATAACACACTTGTTACTTGTGGATCCAAAATAGGGACAAAATGGGGTCATTTCTCAGTCATTACGTACATGTGTGCAGATGCAAAACAAAAATATCAACAATTAAAGTATAATAAATGAATTGGCACCTAATCAATAAATAAAAACAAACTTTAAAATGAATTATTTTAAAGTTTCTGATGGAAAGGCTACAGTTAGATTACCTGTAAAAGATAATAAAATATCTGTACAAACTATTAAAGCTTATTTTCCTGGTGTAAGTGACCAGTGTATGCAATTAGTTGAAAATTTTCCTTTACTATAATTAAAAAAATATTATTTATTTATTTATTTAGTTTTTTTTATTTATTAATTGATGAGCTAACCAGGCTTCCGCTAACCAGGAGAAGTAGGACGGTATATTATAATCACAGCGCCATCTATTGCCAAAAAAAAACAAATCAAGTATCTAAAAGAAATGGTCAATACGCCGGGTTCTTGTTCAGCTGATTATTTGATTGTCTTGAAATAAAATTCTGGAACCTAGCGTTCATGTCACTTTTACTTAAGTGCTTGAGTGTAAAATGGCAGAAATCTAGTGTCTCAGTTACTGTTCGGCTATGTATATATATTTGTGTACATTAAAAAAATAATAAAAACCGCGATTTAAAAACTACATTAATACTATATATAGTAATTTAAATAAACAAATTAATTCTTTTTAAAATACATGCCATACTGCAGTAATTAAACAATGTTTTATTTACATTAATATTTGTTTTTTTGATAGATACTAATGGGTAAATATTTTACGGTTAATTACAAAATAAATATGTATTATTAAAATATTAAATAAGTATTTTAGTGGTTTATAAATATGACACTTCGTTAATTAAAATGACAATCGAGTATTTTATAAAATACTTTTATTGTTTTTGTGTTATAATTCCAGTTTGAGAGATGTAATACCTTATTTATATTTTTTGTTATCGATTTTGTGTTTGAAAAAAAAAAAAAAAATTGACGTTATTTTTAATTATTTTTTTTTTTTGTAACAAAATTTTAATTTTTAACATTAGTTAATTTAAATTTATATTTTTAGGAATTATGGACTGTTTTAGTGTTGTCTTTAATTAATTGAAATTCAATAATGGCACCTCGTCGCGCAGAAGAGTGCCCTTTAAAGCGGGTCGCTGCTCCAGGATGTCGTTTACCAGCACGTTTACCTTCTGGTGAAATTTTGACTGATATTACGCAAAAAGAGTGGAAATTAGGATCACGATTAGGTTGCGGAGGCTTTGGTGATATTTATCTTGGTAATTATTGTTTATTTAATTATCTCATCATAATTAATTATCATTTATTTAAGTGCTTTTCGATCAGCCACGTGTTTGAATAATTAAATATCTAAATAATAAATCATTTATATTTTTTTCAGCATCGGATGATGTTAACAAGACTGTTGGACAAGATGCCAAATATGTCATTAAAATTGAACCTCACCATAACGGCCCTCTTTTTGTAGAAATGAATTTTTATATTAGAGTTGCTCGTCAACATATGAGTAAGTTTTATTTTTTATTTTATTTATTAACTAATTATTATAGTTTATTTTATCTTCACAAAACACTTGTCGTTATGTAATGTCGTTATTTCTAATATTTTTTAAGGACATAAATTTAAATTTAATATTTAGAAGTGTCTATTCGCACGTATAAAAATCCTGATAAATCTACGCAGCGTGGATTTAAAGCCCTTACATTCACATGGCATGGATTTATCAGGACTTTTTTCGTACCAATAGACATGTCTTTAATATTTACATTAATTAAATATTTATATAAGAAACACATTCAATAACTAATAAATATTTAAATTTTAGTTAAAGACTATTGTCAATCACAAAAAATAAGTCGAATAGGAATACCGACCTACGAAGGAGCAGGATCTCATGTGTGGAAAGGGGAAAGATTTAGGTTTCTTGTAATTCCTCGTTACGGAGTTGATGTGGGTAAATTATTTGTATCCAGTGGACGTAAATTACATACTAAACTCGTCAACAATCTTGCCGTTCAGATGGTGAGTATTTCAAATATAAAATCAAATATTAACAAATAAGATTTTTTTCTATCACACTGATCATTAAATATTTGCTTTCTTCTTATTATAATAACAGCTAGACGCACTAGAGTACATTCACAGTCACGGTTACGCTCACGCAGACGTCAAAGGATCGAATATTGTGTTGGAACTCAACGGACAAATATCGAATAATCCTCGAGCGTACTTGGTGGATTTCGGATTAGCTTATCGATTTAAAACAGCAGCGGGTGTACACAAACCTTTTGTACATGATGAAAGACGGGCTCATGAAGGGACTTTAGAGTTTACATCCAGAGATGCTCATCATGGAAGTAAATATTTTATTTTTTATCGAAGATTTTTTTAAATATAAAATTTATTGGTATTTTACAAGTTTTTTTTTTCTTTTATTTTTTTTTTAGCTCATTCACGAAGAGGTGATATGGAAACACTAGGTTACAATATATTGCAATGGTTATGTGGTAAATTACCTTGGGAAAAAGAAGACGGTGGCATGAGATCGTCCTGTAATCCAGAAGAAGTTCACGCACAAAAAGAAGCACTTTTATCAGATATTCCACTCTTCATGCGAAAATGTTTTCCTGAAAATAAACCTCCAGGTAAATATTAAAGTTTATCAATATAATTACCATGAAACCCTTGTAAATCATGCATTTCATTTAATTTAACCGAAATGATTATATATTATCAAGTTGAGTTTATTTAAAAAAAAAAAAAATTATTTATATATATATATATATATATATATATATATATATATATATATATATATATATATATATATGTTACAGCTGCAATAATGGCATACATGAAGTACATTGCATCATTGGATTTCGAGGCGAAACCAAATTATTCATATTTACGTAGTTTATTTAATCGCGGTGGTAAAATAGAACGCACGCCGCAGTCGACAGTACGCCGTAAGAGAATTTCCGATGAAAATAATTCATGTGAAAGGCCCATAAAAATGCCATACTTAAGAGAACGAAGACCTTGTAAGCCAGTTAATGGAGAAGGAAGAATAACAAGAAATACACAAGCAGCTATTGAAGTTGAGGAGTTTTGCTGGGAAGAGGTATTAGCACGTCATCCTGATAAACTTGCTAAAGTTATTGTTCAACCGATAAACTCACCTTTAACTCCGCCACCGTCTCCACCCCCGCAATTGTTACCCTCACCACCATCTTTACCAACTTACGCTATGCTCCACGTTATTCAACGTATGAAAGATCGGCAGTCTGGCGTATTGAAACAAAAGTCTAAGTCGTATGAGTAAGTTGACGCAAACATCTTTTATTTATATACAAATGGTCATAAAAAAAAAATTCTAAGTCATAGCCTTCGTAGAAATTTTTTTACTGCTACGCTCAAAGGCGTTAATTTTTTCGCATTCACAAAACCGTAAAATGTTTAGATGGGTTTCATATTCTATGACACTTTACATGAATATAGTATCAGCTTGCATTTCAATGTCAAGGATATTTATTGCGAAAAATATATTTACAAGGCTATTTAACGCGTTACTTTAGACAATTATGAGCTTCAGAGAAGATATTATATTTATAAAACTATAAAAGAAATTTTAAATAATTTTATGGCCATTTCTTAATTGTAATACTTGTTTTAAATTACGTTATTAATTTATGAATTTATTATTTGCAGTCATGAATTAAAAGTTAAGTGGATGACACCAGCGATGGAAGAAGTCGCTCAGTTAAAAAGAAATAAACAATCCAATACGGCTAAAACCACGACAATGTCCCCGCGTTTAACTCGCTCGCGTGTGGCACAACAAAAACGTAAGTGATAAAATAAAAATAATAATTATTTATTTATTTTAATGTCACAAATAAAGAGGCAAATTATGTATTGGAATCTACTTAAATTATTGTTAAACTGATCTTGAAATAAAAAAAAATATAATTATTATTATTATTGCAATACTCAAAAAAACAGTTAAAAATTAACGTAGCCGTTGGCAGTACGAATTATAAAAATTTCTCAATACAATCAAGTTTCGTAAATTAATTAATAAATTAATAATAGGTTTTGAAACAAAAATATACTTTTAATTACAGCTAGTATTACTGTATATTTAAGTTGACTAATTAATTAATCGATTAATTAATTGGATAATTTTTTAAGTAAAGAGGGTTTATGGAACGTTGTCAAGTTACTGTAAAAGATATCTTAAATATGCTTCTTTCATAAGTCACGCCTGAGACACATGTCTCGCCAATTTTTATAAGACTGTATTATCTCCATTTGTTTATTAATTTTATTACTTCTACTATGATTATTGTCATTGTAATTTTATCTATTGATCATTATTTAAGTCTGTATATATTATTAAGATCAACTGAAAACCATGAAAACAATAGTTGTGTATTTGTCAGAATTGTAATACTGACAGAAATTTAATTTAAGAAAACTCGATAATTCTACTTCCATTTTAGAATTTCGTTTAATTATTTGTATGATTAATTTATTTAAAAATTTTCGTTATTATGTATTCATAATATATCATTGTGATTTATTTTTATTTAAAAAAAATCTGTTTAGTTTCGTTTGATAATTCTTTTTTAATATTTATATAATAAAACATTGTCAAAAAATTATTTTTGTATTTTTTTTACTGTATTAGTTAACGAGTTGACATGAATTATTTCAATTATTTTATATTATCACTGTTTAATGGTTATGTATTTTTCATTCCTTTATACATTATCAATTTTTTCTGTTGAGTAGTTAATCTTATCAAATAGTTGTCATTAATTAATTAACGATTAATTAAAGTGTGCGTTTATTATTATTCTATTATTTTTTGTAAGTCAAAGAAAAGAAAAAGAATTGCGTAATGTAATTATAATTATACTTATAAATTAAAATAAAAATAGTGAAGAAAATATAATAACCCTTTGAAAATAATCTATACCGCATTGATTGTTAATTAGACATTAAAAAGAACTAAAATTAATAAAATTGTGGAAATTTAATTAATGTCGGTATAGTGCTTAAAAGTCATGAAACGTATAATTAAATGCTTACGCTTGGCATACTATGATAATAAATATAAACATTAAACAAAATATTTAAATTTTAATCATTATCATCTATGACTTTTATAACTGACCACGCTTCAATAATTAATACAATTAATCAAAATTTATCAAACAACAATTGTTAATAATTATCATTAAATTTATACTTATCAGTTTGGTCAGTAAAAATTTAGAAAAGAATTACGCTTTCGTAATAAATTGATAAATGTTAACATTACTCATTATTATTCATGTAAATATTAATAAAAATATTATATAGAAAAATTTCTATAGTACACTCGAATTTTTTTTTCCGTCCTAATTTTACATCATACCAAACCGTAGGTACTATTCTATAAATAAGTCCCTCAACTCGACAAATATCCAGACGAAACATTCACCAGCGGAAATATGATGTTAATGTGTATATATATTTAATAATGTTTAAAAAATAAATAACTAAAAAAGTACCTCTATACTTATACTTGAAAAAATAATTTATTTGACAGTGGTAAGAAATTTTGATAGCCGTATTTACTAAGAACTGCGTTAGTATACCAATTATTTCATTTTTACCAGAATAGTTCATTATAATAATTTTCCGTTTTCTTCATTCAAAAATTACTTCATCGATAAAGTTGGTGCGATAAATATATTTATCGTATGTAATAAATAAATCACAATCAAATAAATGACCATCATTAGTTAGCTTACAATTTTCATTGATTGATTTTTTACATCATTAATAATAAGAGATATTATTTTATAAACTTTTCAATTTCTTCACAACCGCCTGGAAGAACGTAAATAATTTGTTGATTAATTTAAATTAAAAAATACTTGCGTGAATTTTCTAATAAACTTTCCGCTCTGTTTTCTATCAATATTTAAAAATGAAAAATGTCTGTCTGCTGTTTTAATTATCATTTCAATCTTCATAAGAAGTAAATCTACATTTTTATTAACTCATTAGCTTCTCCTTTTTTTTTTTTCTTTTAATAATAATAAAACCATGCCTGCTATAGACAACTCTGAGCAAGTTTGTTGATTTGTGATGTGTACATACAAGACTTTGACCGCGTTGTGGTTGTAAGCCAACAGTCAAGTTGCACTTTTATTTTTTTTTCTTTTAATTTTTACTCATACCTAGAAAACCTCGTCTTAAAATATCAATAACTTCCTTTTCCAACTTTAAATGTTACCAGATGTCTAGATAATTTTTAGAAGAAAAATATATTAAAGAAAAATTATGTATTGAAATTAGCACACATTTAAAACATTTTTCGTTTTTTTTTTTTTGTTACACCTAAATTAATATACATATATACACAAATTTTTGAAACGAATACTTTTCTATAAAAATTTTTACACTTAAAATGTAAGTTTTAATGAAACTAAGATCAACAAACTTTAAATATAATCAAATATCTTAATTTCAATATTAAAAAATAATTGGATAAAAATGTGCGTAAAAATAAAAAAATAAAATCTGAACAAAGATTGACCGGGCAGACTATCCCTGGAACTTTCACCTATGTACGACTTTAAAATGCTCGGTAAATTTTGTATTCCATAGTTTTAAGCTTTTCGAGCTTAAAAATACAGCTTGTATAATTTTTCAAGCTTGAAAATTTAGTGATATTTTCTCATCCAAGCGATCGTTTTTGATGGGGCTTGCAGCATTCGACGGAGTTTTTTAAGCACAAAATGATTATCAATTGCCTATACCAGACGATTCGACGTAAAATCTTTAAGTTGTGTTAAAAAAACACTTTTTTGGAATTTTTTAAAATCAAAATATCTCTCAAACTAATCGACCGATTTTGATGCGGTTTGCGGGAATTCATGTTGTTTTTTGAGATTAGTCTTTGGAATAGATCGATACGCTAGTTTAAAAGTTATTCCAAAAATACATTTTTTTTTAATTTCATTTTTGAGCACTCTCAATACCTATCAAACCGATTTGATTCAAACTCACAGAAAATCTAATGGCAACGAAACTCCTTCAAACGCTGCCAACCCTGTTTCGATCGGTCAAGCCGTTTAAAAGTTATACGGATCCGACTAGAAACTACTTTGGGATTACCCAGCGTATACATCTGGACCTGATTGGGTCCCGAAGAGGCACGCCCAATTGGGAAATCCCTATAAGGGCCTAATTCGCCCCCAATTGGGAAATTCCAACGTAAAAATAAAAATTTTTATTCAGTTTTTCCCGATAAGGCCCTGCGTGGGACCTAAATGGGAAATCCCAATGCAAAAATGAGTAGCTTCATTCAGTTTTTCCCAATAGGGCCCTGTGTGGGACCTAAATGGGAAATCCCAACGTAAAATTAAAAAT
This sequence comes from Cotesia glomerata, assembly GCF_020080835.1. Taxonomy (NCBI): domain Eukaryota; kingdom Metazoa; phylum Arthropoda; class Insecta; order Hymenoptera; family Braconidae; genus Cotesia; species Cotesia glomerata. The sequence goes on along the minus strand of NC_058159.1, from coordinate 22,031,879 downwards.
TTTTATTCAGTTTTTCCCAATAGGGTCCTGTGTGGGACCTAAGAGGGATAACCCAACAGAAAAAAAAATAAAATTTCTAAATTTTCCCTAGTGGAAACTGTGTGGGATCTAAGAGGGATAACCCAACGAAAAATAAAAATAAAATTGCTAAGTTTTCCTAAGTGGGATCGGTGTGGGATCGAAGAGGATTTTCCCAACCTAATGTAAATAAGGCATCGATGAGTTTTCCTAACTGTGCTCGTAGTAGGATCCAATTGGAATAACCCAACCTGAGAGTAGATACATGAATAAATAATCTTTAAATTTAGACAATCGTTTATTTATATAAAAAATCAATCACCCAAAGATCTGGTGAGCTTATATTCTTAGCATATATTCATTGTAAATTAATTAGAAATAAAAATAAAAATTAGCCGTTAAGTATAGAAAATAATTAGGAAAAAAATTCATCCAACATTGTTAAATAAAAACTACAAAATTTAGATTTATCAAATTTTACATAACTTTATATTTTAAAAAATTTAATTTTACGAGATTAAAAATACATTCTAAAAAATCGGGATGAATTCGGAGTAAATCTTAATCCAAATTAAAATTTAATCCCATTACATGGAGTTTTGGAGTAAAGTAATTAAACGATTCGCGTATAGAGTGAATCCGAAGTTTTTTTAGCGGAGTTATTCCAGATTAATTTGGGATTAATTCGAGATTAAATTCAAATACTCCACAGAAAAAAAGGTTCACTTAAGCCAAGAGAATATTTTTCTTCCTAATTATTTTCTTGAGCGAAAAAAAAAAATTTTTTGGCACAAGAAATTTCACTTATTCCAATAAAATTAATTTTCTTGCTTATTAAAGAAATAAGTATCTTGATCCAAGAAAATTTATTTAAGTTAAGAAAATCTTGTTGTTTTGAAAAAATTTAGTCTCTTGCTCCAAAAAATTTAGTTCTTGATAGAAGTAAATTTTCTTACCTTAAGAAAATTTCTCTCTTGCTCCAAAAAATTAAATATCTCGATAGAAGTAAATTTTTATTAATATTTTTATTGATCAACATGTCAAATGGGAAGATCATATAATATTGAATCTTTTTTTTTCATTTAATATGTATAATTGCACGCTAAAATAATATAAAATAGGTATCAAATATTCAAGAGAAAAATTTTCTCAAAGTGAGAAAACATTATTATTATTAGTATTGTTAGTATGTAAGAATTCAATTTTTGAAAAATATCCAACTTTTGAGGATTCACATTTGCATAAGAATTTATATTGTAAAAAAATTAAACTTTTCATAATTAAATTTTTATCCATACAATAAAATTTTAAAAAATAACTTGCATTTCAAAAAAATTTTAATTTTCAAAAAAAAAAAATTTTTGTGTGAGTATAAGGGGGATTCCAAATTTAATCGGACATTTTTAAGGAATTTTATTTTTGATTTTTTCAATTTTTTTACATTTTTCAGTCGTTTTTTTTTTTTATTTTTAAATTTTTTATTTAATTTATACAAAAATTTTATTTTCACGTCAGTAAAGTAGATAAATAAAAAAAAAAAAAAAATTTCTTAAAGCTTGAACATAACATGAATAATGTCTCAGTCAACCGGTAAAGTTCATGTGTACGAGATAGGAAATTTTCTCATCGGCACTCCTGCTTGGACCAGCGGTAACGTCAAGGACTGAGGACCGAAAGGACGCAAGTTCGAGCCCAACTCACGACAAGGATTTTTTCTATCAACGATTTCATTTCAATTCAAATTAAATTTACTAACGAGATCATAATATAATATGAGTATATGGTTCTAAATTGTTTTTAATCTTTTCGAAAATCATAATATTTTTTCTTTCAAAATTTAGATTGGGCTCTGATGGGGATTTCCCCATTAGGACCTGAGAGGGATTGCCCAATGAGGGCCGCATAGGACTTTGCGTGACATCCCCATGTGGGGTCCCTATTAAGAAACCCAACGAGGGCCCAATAGGTCTTACATTAAAATTTCTAGTCGGGCGAGTACACGCACACGCATACATACGTACTTGGGGCATCCCTGATGTCAGAATAGCTTCCTAGGACCTAAAAACGTGAAGAGCTACCCGAGGCAAAAATTTGAAGACTGGAAATAATTAGAACTCGATTTTTGAAAACCGGGGTGAAACCAATAACTTTTTTTTTTGTTAAATTTTTTTTTGTTAAATTTAAGTTGACAATTATAAATTTCTAACTTCTTGTTAAATAAAATCTTCCAAAAAGTTAACATTTTTTTTTGTGACGCTTGGGAAGTTAAAAAATTCTCCACGCGGAAGTTTTTGAATTCCTCTAAAAGAAAATTCTACTGTTGCTATTTTTAAATGTAATTCATAATGTATGATAATTTAAATGGCAGTATAATTAATAATTAAAGTATAATTAATTAGTATATATTTAGTTGGTTTATAACTATATATCGGAGTAGCTCGGCTTGTGGTAGTGTCGAGTTAGTCGTTAGTCGCATGTCGTTGCGTCGACGGCGAGTAAAGAGCAACACAAGAGCAATATCCGAGGCTCGATATAATCCGATACGATAGAAGTTACGAGTACGAGCCGCGAGTCCCAGTTGAGTGTTCGGTTTTCTGTTCAGTTTACTCTGCGCGCCCGTGCGGTTAACAAGTGAGCGTCGTATGGCGTGCATGTCATGTTTTGTCCATTCAATTGTCATTGCACGGACCGTAGGCACTCTGTTTCCTTTAAACAACTATTTACCATATTATTTTATATGTTAGCTGTGTAACGTGTAATAAAAATATAAATTTCTAAATTTAAATACAAGAGAAAGATTTTTTTTTTTTATAAGTCAGCCAGTCATTCATTCATTCATTTGTTTATTTTTTTCATCGAATATGAAAATGTACTTGAAAGCCGAGTGAATAATGTATACACATTTTATTATTTAAACTCTTTTGTGTGTGAGAGAGTTACATTTGAGGTTGAGCTATGTTTTAACAGTGGATAAATTTACATTGTCAATGCACTGGACAATTGACAAGAACAATGGATAACGAACAACTTTCAGGAGCTAATTTAAACACTGGAACCGACTCAGATGGATCTGTTTCATGGGAGGACTTTTTCGGTAATTATATTTTATATTAATATTTACATTTATTCATTAATATTTATATTTCGCATATATTTTTTATATATTTTTTCAGGTAATAAGTTTACGTTTTACGCGATTGCCGTTGACGTTTAAATAACATTGCACGCCTCAAACGCAAGCAAGCTCATTATTGAACTCTGTGAGCTTATATATACATATATATTAATTGAGTACACTTATCTTAAATCAACTCTACTGTTTTTATACTACACTGACACGTTATTATAATGACGCTTATGTTAAATCTAATGCATTTAAAATATTCAATGAAGAATATTGTTTTAAAATTATTCAGACGAGAAAATTTTATCTAAGAGTTTAATTAAGAGTAAAAAATTCTCAAGCTTTAGAAAAATTTCAATTTTTTGAAAACAAAAAAATTAATTATCTAAGTTTATAGTTTATACAATTATTAATTTTAATCTTGAAGACTAGTGCAAAAAAATATTTGTTATATTTCTAGTTTTATTTAAAAAATTTGATTAATTTTATTTTGAGAATTTTTTTATTTTTGAACGGAGTACTTTCCGCAAGTTTCAAGGTTATGTTTAAAAAGCCATAAATACATCTTGTCACTGGTGTCCGTCTGTCGTATATTGTGCGTAACATAAACAAGACATCTCATGAAAGACTCAATGAATCGACCCGATTATTTAGTTATTGCCTCCAGATTCATGCAAAAAAAACATTCCATTCAATATGAACTCTGAAATAATAATTTTCATTTTTTTATTACGATATTAATGTATTTCGAGGAAAACTGTAGGAATCATGTTCAGAGATGATTAATTACTTATCTCTGGGTGTGTTGGCAGAATAACTAAGTCCTTAGTAAACTTAGACCCAGTTTTACCAACGAATGTTTACTCTAGTTAATTAAAATCTTCACGCTTTATATGACTAAAACTAAATTTAATATCCAATTTCTGATAAATGGAATTGAAAAAATTCAAAATTTGAATATAAATATTTTGAAAAACATCAAACTTGATTGATTTCGTATCAAACGGTCGTGCGATTAATATCATTTTTTGCTGTGAAATTTAACTTGTAATTTTTTGATAAAACCTGTACTAATTGTAACTTTTATTTTAAACAACAAATTTATAAAAATTTGACATTAAGTAAAATCAAACCCAGTTAGATAAATTACAATTGTGCGTCAGTATTACAATTTTAAGCGTAATAAAAAACTAAATTTATTATTATCTAATCTTTTTGTTGAACATTGACAGCGATTAGACCTCCTTGACTATCAATGTTGCCAACGTGTAAATTACTCTTTAAAAAAATTAGGCGAAGCATCAAACATTTCCATGTTATACTTGTTAGCTTTGTCTAAAATGAAAGTTATAACATTTGTTGTTTATTTATTTGAATTTAAGCGTTTGAGGCGTGCAATGTTGACTTATTTTTGAAAATTCTCATTATTTCTAATCTTGAATAAATAATTTACAGAAGAAATGTAATCTCAACTCGATATAATAGGAATGTTAAAAATATTTAAAGCTAATTACATTATCAATAGCTTAAGCGCTTTAACAAGAAAAAGGAGCGTAACATGTAATGATAACTATAAATTTCTAAAACAGAGTTAGAAAAAAAGAAGGAGTCAGAGTAAGAGCTTGGGCCTGGAATTTAGACAATTATTCGTAGATTAAAAAAGCAAACGACGTATGACGTCTTAATGACTCTAAAAAAAGCTAAAATAAAATCAGTAGCACATTAATAAACAAGTATTGCAAAAGCACTCGAGCGATTCTCAAGAGTCGGTGATAAAAAGGGCGCGAAAAAAAAAATACCCGGGTCTGCCGGATGCAGCATCGCTACAAGGATAGTGGATAATATAACGTGTATGCTGTATGTTGGACGTTGTATGTTGTCTTGTGCGGTGGTACTGGATACTGCGTACTCGGTACTGATGGGTGGTGTGCTGTGGCATGGCAGGAATGAATTCTACAGTAGCTATTATATATGCACATCCATATGCGCGTCATCTCACGCAAGATGTATCTCACATCATGTGGCTAAAGTATAATATACACTCCCTGCACTACCCTGTTCATATTCATATTTATATTCATATTCATTATTATATAAATCCATAAATAATATCATGGGAGCTACACAATAAACCACAACAACAACAATTATAAAAATAGTTTTAAGAAATATATTTGAGATTGTAAGAAGTCAAAAAGATGGACAAATAATTAATTAATTAAAAAATTTACAACAAATTATCTTGGTAGAAATAAAATCATTTATCGGGTATTAAAATTTTTTTTTTAATGACTTCGTCATGACTTGAAATTATTTTGATGCAGATTTTGCATAAAAGTTTTTAAAATTCTGACTCCAATTTTTATTATTGAAGTTTGAAAAAATGAAACATAGTTTTTTTCTTTATTTTTTGCATGCAAAATTTGTTAAAAATAGTTTGTTTGAAACGAAAGGAACGAATTGTAAATTTCCACTGGTCTTAGTATAATTTTTTATTCAGAGAAAAATAATTGTATCCTCTATACATAAAAGAATTTTAGTATTTATAATATGAGGATCAAATAATATGAGTTCTTGATCTATAGATTATTGATATATATTTTTTAAAAGTTATTTCCGTAGATTCAACGAGGTAAATATCGTGGCTAGATATTTAAAAGTGTCCCTCTTTTGATCTTCAAAGATATGGGTCCGAAAAAAATCTTAAAAATTCAGTCAACACTCGGTATATTTTTAACGAAAATTTTTTTTACACCCTACATTAATTTTTTCTAATAAATTATTATAATTATTCGTAAAAAAAAAAAAAAAAAAAAAAAAAAACGATACAAATCATTTCCCAGTGAAAAAAAAAATATTAAAAACTCTTACAGACAAACTATGTAATAACAATATTCATATCAACAAAATTTTCTCATTAAATCAGAAAAAAAATAGAAAATAAAATAAATATATTAAACATGATGCATAAGCTAGCTATTGCAAGCTGTGATTATCGTTATTTTCTCACGATTACTTGTAATTTGTTTAATGAAAGTGAGTAAGAATAAGAAAATAGTTGACGTTTGATAACGAATAGACAATATATACAACCATTTAAATTTACTGATAAAGTCACACTTACCGACAAATCTTAATGTTCTTTTTATTTAACTTGTTACTAATTTCTCTTTATTGCTGCAGGGAACAACGACAACTATAACAGTAACACCGATAATGACAATAATAATAATAATAATAATAATAATAATAATAATAATAATAATAAAGTGTAATGCATAAAATGTTAAAGAGAAATGACCTAAACCGGAGGTCCTGGATATGATGGCAGTGTTATCATCAGAGTTGTCTGTGGCATCATATCGTCCTGGACGAGCAAGACCACCAGAACGTACATTGACAGCAAAGTTTATCGTATCTTTGTGTGTACGCCCACGCACTTAGATTTAATGCAGTAAAGTTACTGAGTGCGGACCATAGATCCCAGCCCAGTATCCGTACCATACCAGTATAATATAAATATAAGTACTCACATCTAGTATAGATAGAGTGGAAGTGGAGGCCAATACATAGCCCAACAAAAAAAGAAGATACTGTGTTGTGTCTGAAACACTAATGTATAGTAATGTTATGTCTTATGTCGCCTCGACATTCCACTGTCAATTACAGGTAGCCTTTAGACCTTACTCTCTATCTCGACTGGCTTAGTCTCATGCTCATCCTCTATTTTTTTCTTTTCTTCTTGTCTTGTCTCACACTACACAGAATTAGGTATTAGTATACTATTTTATTCCGTGAGTAGTCTGGCGTACCGTAAACCGTAACTTACTGTTCACTGTATGACTTGAATCAAAAGTTAACTTTTCACACACCCATAACCCACACAAGTGCAATAACAATAAAAATAGAAATAGAAAATACTAACTAAATAAAAAACCTCGCAAGACTAAGCCAAGACTTAGGTCAATACCAAATGAAACCAAGAGCAAGTCTTACAACTTTTATGTTTAGAGTTAGTACGTGAGCTTCTTAACTTGTTTTATTATATTATAAATTATAAACATATAAGGTAGAATGTAAATTATCTTGGTAGTTGAGTTAGAAGGCGATATTACGTTAAGTAAAAGACCGTCGACTTGGAACTTGATGTTAACATTTCGCTTTCTTTACTCACTTTAACCGCACTAATTTCGTAAATTGATAAGTTAGTAAAAATAGTACACAAAAAATAATTCTTCGTGAGAGAAATATTTTATTGCCCCAAGAAAATTTCTTCGTACTCCAAAATAAGTTACGTCTTATGAAAAAATTTCTTTTCTCAAATAAACCATTTTTCTGTGCTCTGATAAAAAATTCTTGAACCATGAAATTATTTTGAAAAAATCCTTAAATCAAATAGAATTCGTTTCAACTTTAAGTCAATTTTTTTTGTACGTATACTCGAAAGTTTTTAGATAAAATCGAATATAATTTGTTCTGATATAATTTGAAGAATAGAAACTTTCTACGGATATTCGAAGAGTTTAAGGACAAAAGACACTTTTTACATCAAAGTCTACAGTATGTAAATGATCTCTTTTGATTCTAAGATTATTTGTCCTCGTGACACAACTCTCGAAAAATACATCGTCTTAAATAGTCGACTAGCATTTAAAAATATTATTAGAAGTTTCTGTATGTAGGTCTGTAGAGAAATATAATGCGCATTGTCATCGTCATCAGCCTCCAGTTTATTACAATCAGCCGAATTTGAACAAAGTCAGAACGAAAATATTAAAAAAAAATGCTTCATATTCAGCTGAAGTATACAATAAAACATTGAGGAATGTTCTTTGATTTACTTTTACCCTTTACGTTTCAAAGAACTCCGTAACTAAAGCGATGCTGACCCCCAGGGCAATAACTTATTAATTTTATGAGCGTCGGTAACGTCACAGACCCTCTATTCCCAGAAACTGGCAGCCATTTCATAAACCTGTCTCCATTTTGTCGTGTCGGACGTTCAAGATCAAGCTTTAAGATTTAATGGTTAAATTTTCAAAGCCGGTACATTAGCTATTCTTTTTCATTTCTTTTATTACATTATAACCATATAACATATAAGGTAAAAGGTAAATTATCCCGGTGAGTTAGAACAACGATACTCAAGTTAAGTAAAATACCGTGGACTTAAGACATAACATGTGAACATGTCGCTCTTGAAATCCGGTTTGCTCTTCAATTTTATTTTCTCCAGCCTCATTGAATCCATCAACCTCTATTGGACACTTCTGTGCCCCATTATAATATCACTCGCCTTTTTATCTTTATTATGTTTCAGTTTCAACCATACACATATTTACATACTCATATATGTACATATATATGTGGCTATATAATGGAAGAAATTGTACTATACTAAAGTTAACTCTGTTCGTTCATGCTTAAGATTGAGAACAAGAATCCCATACACAGCACAGGTCCAACGTATTAACGTCGAGGATGCCTCCCACGCGCTTTCCTTTGCGTTGGCTCCTATATTTCTCTTACTCACTTATGTTACATATATAAACATACAACATACAAAACACACTCACTCACATAAATATACAACATACAACATACTAATTCTTGTAAGCCTACCAATGGCGTAACAGCATTTTTAACGTAAGCCCGGTGCAACATCTGACCCTGTAAATCATTTTAAACAATTTACAGTCCATATATATATATATATGTATATGTTCACTCGAATCATACGGCATGAGTGGAAAAGATTCAGTTTCATACTTTTACACATATATCATAAACCATACAGAAGTATTGATTATAAATTATTTACCGACGTGCTTACGTTGCAATAAATAATTTTGTTTTCTTTATATGTGTACAATAATAACATTGCATCCATTGAAGCCGTCAATCGGATGATCAACACATCCCCCGTGTCTGAAATTACGGCGTCAGTTTATCTTGTTGTGTATTATAAGTAGCGAGGAGAGAAGAAATGAGAAATCATTTCAAACAAAAAAAATAAAATGGGGATTCAGAGTCGAGACTGGGGTTGGGGTTCGGGTCACAGTCTCAATCTTGTTTCCGTAGTCTGGACTCGTATCGAGTTTTAACTTTTATCAGTCTTTCGAAAATTATTTTATTTTATTTCTTCTTTTCTTTCACTGGAGAACATTGAGAAATCTCTTGTTCAGACATATGGTTTTTTTTTGTTTATTGAAATTTGAGTCCTTGATGTTTATTTTTAAGTGCTCCGTGGATTTTTTTTTCTTCTGCCAAAATAAAATAAAAAATTTTGAATTTTCGAACCAAGTTTTGTACAAAGAAAATTTTTTAAACTGAATAGTTCTGAAATTAAAAATAGTCAAAATAGAATTTTAAGGTCGTAAAAATTTTCCCCGATGTCTAAATCTAGAATATAAATATTTATTAATGATTATTATTACCGATAAACTCTATTGATTGTTCGACTGCCTACTTTCTTTGGTGTTAATGATCTTCACGAGCAAATTTGGCCATGACAAGTACTAAAGAAGTAATTGAGATGTATTTATGACACAATATCATAATTTATTTATTATTTCTGTAAGGACGTTTATGTGGTGCCGTGGGTCAAATGAAGGCAAACTGTTTTGTTATTAGTTGATTCAAGACACAAGGATCCTTTTTCATTTGAAATCGGATATCTCTGATGTAAAAAATGCTCATAGAGGCTAAACGAACCAAGTGAAGCTGAACAAACAAGCTAATTAGCTAATGCATTAATTTTACAGAAAAAAATTCCCGAAAAAAAGACTTATTGAGATTAAGCAAAAAAATATTTTATGAAAAAATTTTCAAAATATTTTTTTTTTTAATAATTTTTAAAAATATTCCCTTACTTTATAAAAATTTTTAATGATTCATTTACAATCTTTAAATTTATCATTGTAGATGAAATAAATTTAAGTTGTTTTAGTAACTAATATTTTTTAATCTTGTTAAATTAGTATTTCTTCTGACCTAATTTCTATCAAATGCTCTCAATGATTTTCAATGCATTATTCTTAATATTTTCTTATCAATTATAAAACCATTAAAAAAAAAAACTTAATTCAACAGAAAATATCGTGAACAAAGAAAATAATTTTCGGGAATTTTTTTGTTTTGAATCAAGGAGTATTATTATCTTGAGCAAATTAAAATTTATTTGAACCAAGAAAAATTTTCCAGCTCAACAATTTTTTGTAGGAAATTTTCTTCAAAGCTACAACTATGGTCTATTATCATTTTTTTTTTTTTTTTTTTTTTTTTTTTTTTTAAATTAGAGATATAGAAGTTACGATCATTCTTATAGTGCCTTAATCATAATTTTACATGAAGGCACTATTTATACTATTGAAAATATTGAAGACTTGAAAATATTGAAGACAAACTTATAGCATGACAACTTTATGAACAACGGTTTTGGTTTCTTATGGTTTTTTCCTAAAATCAATATTTTAGAAGTTATATCTATTTTTAGAGTGCCTAGATGATGATTTTTCATTTGTATACTATTTGAGCACTAGTTAAGTTAAAATATTTTCTAAAATATTAAAACAATCCCTCAAAACAAATATTTTTCGAAGAAAATTTTCAAAGCAACAAAAATTTGGTCTCTTATGAAATTTCTCTACGACCAAAGTTCAGAAGTTAAAACCATTCGAAAAATTTTTCAATTATTTATAATTGAGCTTACTAAATTATTTCATAAAAAATTTAACCCTTCAGTACCCTCGCTATGAGAATTTTTCTCACGCAACAACATTCAACTTATAGGATGTCGCTGCAGTGCAAGTGAGACACTAAAAAGAACGTGGGTAGTGAAGGGTTAATGTTAAAAACATTGACATGTTTCTTTCAAAGTTTAGAAAAAAACATGATTAAAATATTCACAATACGTACGATTTAAAATGATTTTCTTAGTTAAAGATTTTTCTCTTAAATTAATTTAATTTTTCTATCAGTGTATCCAAAGTTTCCACTTACATATTGTACAAAGATACTACCATCTGCCCAGGACCATCAAGTGCGAGAAAGAAGTTCAAAGCGAGCCTAACTAGAACCGTAACGAAAACTTGCAAACTTTTGTAATAATAATATAAATCTTTCAAAGATGAAACACCAAAATAAAGATTCGATTCTTGATCTAATAAGCTAATATAAATCTTATATCCGATTGGAATAATCTAATGACATAAAGATTGCACTGGACCACTATTTGAATTAGATTATAAATTATAAATTATAAATGATATACATAAGGATAATATAACACAGACTTGACTGCAGACAAGAGAACTAGTGTTGTGTTTTATTAACGTCTGTGAATACGTAGGATGAGTTGTAGTTGTTATGTTGTATGTTGTGAGTCGGCCACGTGCCGCACGTGTGTATTGTATATTAGTAGCATATAAAGACGATCAGCTGCTACATCGACCGAGTAGTTGCTCTCTTTTTTATTTTTACTTCTTCCTACATATTATAATATATTACTTCTGGTTCATCCGGACGACCGGTTTATGTTCTCTCAACACAGCTGCCTATTGCCAAGCCCTGATACGATACTTTTACACTGCTACTTTACTATGTATACATATATGTCTTCTCTTATTGAGTCTGTATATATGGCCTAGTCGAGTAGTTTCTCTAAGTATGGGGTAAAAGCTGCCGTATCATATATTATATGTGAGGAGATTCTGGCGTGTTCTTTATTCCGGCATGGTCTGCAAGAACTAACTCAACGTAAATGTGGTTTAGTTAAAGCAAGAAAAATAAGATTAAGTAAAGAAGATCCAATGACTTTTATCCGCGAACCCCCTACGAGATAGTTATACGGTCACGCGACTATCGTTTTTAAATTTTTTACTCCCTTTCAATCTTCACGACTTCACGACTTTACTCCGCTTAGACTTTTATTCTCAACGTGGATTTTCATTAAATTACCAACAACTACTTTTAGTTTGTTTTACTTTTTAAATCTCCTTAATTAAACGTTTGTAAAATTGCTACTCTTATCGCTTATTTTTAAAGGAAGAGTTGAATATTTTCTTAAATACTTAGTCATTAAAGTTCTCATAAGAAAAAAGTTCGAAATAGTGATGACGAATGTTTAAATAATTTTTTTTATAATTACTTCATTGTTGTTATAATTATTTTTTTCATTTTTGTTTTGTATTAAAAATTTGTTGTTATACAAGATTGATTCGATTCCTTCTAACGGTTTCAGACTAGATGATAGCGCGTAGGCTTGAAGAGTCTATAGTCGAGGGTTCGAATTCTCATATCGTAGTCGATATCATTGTTCGAGTAATTTATTCAATATTGTTACGAAAAAAGTATTTCAATTGATTATTTATAAATATATTGAGTCAAGATTTGTTAGAAAAAATTTTGGAGTAACATATAGGTCATGTATAGGCACTGAAGCTAAATGTAGGGTATTAATTTATTTAAAGCATGAGCTATTAGTGAAAGATGTTTTGAAAATCCATTAAATAAAGTGGAATTACTAAAAAATTTGAAAACATTTTTAAAGAAAGTTGTTTTGATTTCACTCGAGAATTTGAAAATTATAAATGTGTCAGATAATTATAGAATTTGATTGTAGAAAAAATAGAGATAGAAAGTTATTATTAGCTACATATTGGAAATATACATAATGTACGTGTCATAATATGTTGACGAGTAATTAGATGATATTAAGGTCACAAACTTATATAAGTCAAAATTTATGACATTGATAATATTTATTTGTTTATTATACATGTAATGTTTGAAGTTAATTAGTGTAGCATAATTTTTATTAGCGTTTTTCTTAAATTTAAAAAGTTTCAACAATAGTGATGAAATGCATAATTTTTCGAATGTGCTAAGTGGAGTCGTAAAATGTTTTTCATTCAAATGCCTTAGAAAGTTTCTTATTCATTATTTCGTTTAATTAAATGTTGCATTGTTATAAAATTCTTATTATTAAAATGATTTTCTGTTAAAACGTTTCCGGTAAGAATGTTTTAATGAACTTTAAAGATATAACAATTACAATAATGATTTTTTTTTAAGAATATTAAAGATGGATATAATTAAATTTTTGAAATTTTATATTAAAATAAGTTAAAAAATTTAATATTTTATCATTAATAAAATTAATAAAAAATGTTAAAGTATTTAATGTCAAAATTTGGACCGGGAGTTTTTGATTTTTTTTTTACATCAGTTTCTAAAGAAATGGAATTTCCTAATTTTTTTAAATATTTAACGTTGTAGAGATTCGAGCTTTGTCGCTCTGCCTATCAGATCCGCGGCTTAAACTCTTCGCCACTCGATGAACTGAACCATGAAAGCCTTGTTTAAAAACAGAGTATTTTTGTTATTGACTAAAAATACTGAATCGAATAATGCGTTATCAAACAACGATATTTTTTATCAGCGAGCATATTATCCATAAAACTTCCGACCTATTTATTGTATTATCAAACTGGAATTTGTGAGCTGGAATGAAAACCGATAAGATCAGCAAATGAATATAATATGTCGGTAGTTTAATCAGAGCAATCAAGTTTACTGAAATGAACGTCAAGTACGAGGTCTCTCATTTTCTTTCTCACTTAGCAATGTAATATATAACAACATAACATAGTTGGTAACAAAGTCGGTTGTTGGTTCACGGTGAATGTAACGGAAAACCAGAGTAGAGTACCACAGAGTAAATTTACTTTAGTTTGTATTATAATCTCCTTCTTTCTCTCTTTGCGAATCTTGTGTCTCATGCTATGTACATGTGCTATGTATATGCATAAGGGTTTTTAATAAAAAAATTAGTTTTAACAACTTTATCTTTCTCTTTTTATCCGGTCATACAGCTAAAAGATGTAGGAGATGCGAAATGCAATGCAAGGCGCCGTTTCTCCAAAGAAAAACGATCTGCCGTCGGATATCCGAGACAGAAGAGAGAGCATTCGACGCTGAGAGTGGCGCCACGTTGATGCCAAGAATTCCACTTTCGGACGACGGCGACGACGACGACCGCGATCTTGTTTAGTTATTGTTGCTGTTGTTGCTATTGCTCATGATAACATTTTGTGTAGTATAAGTTTGTTAGGAACTAGTTAGTTAGTTAGTTTTACTTTTTACTCATGCGGGATTTTATTTTTTGTTAATAAGAAAATTCATAATATAAATTGGTACAAGAAAGCCAACGAGACTTTTTTTCAGTTATTATTATACTTATATTAACTACACACTCAATTATTATTGTCTTGTATAATGCTCATATCTAATGCTTACCGCTCGGTAAATCTGACTCCATAATCCACCGCTCGGTATAGTTTTATTTTATATTTATGTATATAGATAATATAATAATATAATAACAAACTATATTGGATGGTATATACTCAATACTCATATACATATATATTAATATACTTAACTCATTTTAAAATCACAAACTCTCACCATACAGATACGGGTTGTCTCACTCTATTGGCAATTGCTATTTGCTATTTTATAAAATTTACTCCTAACTTAACTCTTAACTTGAGCTCATTTTACTTCCTACATTAAATTTACCGCTATTAACTAGGTCTGTCTTATTTTATCAACTTTATAGTATCATTTTAGTTATTATTATACGTATTGTTTTTAAATTTAAAAAAGTTTTGTATTGTGCGATCGTAAATATTTCAATGTTCAACTTACTACAATAACTATGAATATTAAACAGGAAAAAAACTCTTAACTCTACACTGTAAAAAAATTTTGTTAATCTAGTAACTTTTTAGTATACAAACATGTTAATATTAAATTTCGAGTCTACGAGAAGTAATTATAATTCATGCATAGTAATATTACGATATTGCCTAGTAAGTTTGAAATCTATCTATTAATATTGTTAATCTTTGTATGGACATTGTTTAAGAGTCAATTTATTATATATTTAACAACATATTGATTTAACCAGAGAAAAACACGTTAAAATAAAAAAAAAAAAACAAACAAAAATTTTAGCAAACTAAACTTAGAAAATTATCGATAAAATTAGAAAATTTTCGTAATTTTGATAAAATCAGATGACGTCCATTTAACATCATCACGAATTGTGATTTATAAAAATGAAAAATTTATTTAATAAATTACCAGACATAGTATGAAAAAAGTACAATGTCGTCTTAGAAATTTACTTCCAATGCACTTTGATAAAAAATTGTTTCTTTTTTTATCAGTGTAGAATAAATTTTATTGCCTCAAGAAAATATTTAGAAAAAAAAATTCATTTTGAATAAAGTAAAATTTTCTCAAGCCAAGAAAATTTCTTTATGCTCTAAAACAACTTCGTTATTTAAAATTTTCTTGGTTCAAGTGAACTTCTTTTCTTTATGTACTTTATAAATGAAAGCTGTAAATTATTCAAATTTACTGAATGTGTATTTTAAAAAAAATTTATTGCTCTCATTTCGACCGTTTATAATTAGTCTGTCTATACCATTATCGTCTTCTTAATATAAAAAAGCGATTACGTACAAGTATATGGCTCCACTTATACTTGATTTCGCTGTAAAAAATTTGACTATCTATTTTTTTTATAATTGTTTTACTTATAGAATTAATAGCAAAATACACCACCGACCATAAAAAATTTTTATTGGCTTGATAAAAAACAAATGATATCACTTTTGCTATTTAAATTTTTTGGCGCCTGAATTTTTTTTCTAAGTTTATTTTATGATAAGTAAATTGATAAAAACTACTATGGTATACTTTGGCTTGTAAATGAAAACTATTGAGAAGTATTTAAAATTAGATGAGACTTGAGAATTGTTTATAATAAAATGTTTATCCATACAAAATTTATAATTCTATTAATAAATTGGTTAATTCAAAACAAAATTTAATGTAAAATAAACTAGAAAAAAAAATATAATTTTTTGCGTTATTGAGCTATTTTTAGTTTTCAAAATTACGTCAAAAATTTTAAACTTTAATTAGTTGATAATTCTAACTGAAAATTAGAAAAAATTAATTTCTACTATTTTTATTTTTTGTATTGAATTGGTACCTAATTAATTGTTAGAAAAGAGATACTAAAATAAATATGTCTACAATCGTATTTACTACATATAGATAGTTAGACAGACAGATAATTAAGTTTATTCAGCCATGAAGTCTAGGCCACAAAAAAATACAAATAAAATAAGGACATAATACAGATATTATATATGAAAGCATACTAATAAAATCTTTTCAATTATTGCACAACAGCAATTACAATAAAAACTATAGTAAAATACATAACTTACAAAATCATCTTCAAAGATCCTTCAAATTATTCATCATAATTCGTAACTATAATTATTATAAATTTAATTCAATTTAAAAAAAAAAAATTATATAATAGTACACTTTTTTAAGGCCTATAAAAGTCTCGTTTAAAATGTACTCGTTTAAAATTAATAATAATTTTTATTGATTTTTTATCTAAATTATTTAGTAATTTTTGTACAAAATTAGGGTCTTATAAAAATATGAAAAAAAGTACATCAATTGCATAAGAATTAACATATGTTTTGGAAGGTAAATTAAGCTTTTATTTTTGAGTTTAATGAAAAATTTTTAGGGTTTTCACAAAGAAAAACGAAGAAAAAGACTAAAATAGTCTCTCGATTTCTTCATGCATTTCTCTCATTCTTTAATTACTAAAAACCACGTAATAAAACAAAAAATAAATAAATAAATAAAAACGAGTGATTTCGTAATGTATTAATCCGGGCATATATAATTTAAAGACTAAATTAGTATCGCCTTTAATTTTCATTTTTATTTTCTCCGTACATCACGGTATATGCACAATACCACAGTACATACATAAAAATTCATTTAAAACCCGCGTACTAATTTCGTGACAACGCCATATAAGTACACACACGTGTTTCACTGTTACCTCAAAGATGTACTTAATTAACAAAAAACTATATACCATACCATACCATTTTAAAACGATCAGATTATTTATATAAATTACACTGAAGTTAGCAACCAACTCACAATTTTCTGTAAATTTTTATGAAATTACCAAATAAATTAAGTTAAGTATCATTAAAAAAATATTGCAAAAAGTTTATACTAATGGAGTTTTAAATTTTTTCTGTAGCCATATTTTTTATTATTTGTAATAATAATTTTTTTTTTTTTTTAGAAAATTGAATCATTACAAAATTTTCAGATTTTATTTTTTTAATTAAAAATTGTTTGTGCCGAAAAGTGTTTACTCTTATCATTATTTGCTATTTCTTTAGAATCAAAATGTATTCAATTTTGAAAATTTTTATGCATACTTAAATTATTTGAATTCAAATTTACTTGTGTTATGAATTATTTCCTATTGTTTTAAAACCAAAAATTTTTTCAATTATCATACATATTTAAATTTTAAAAAATTATAATTTATTTGTGTCAAAAAAATGTTACTCTTATCAATATCTGGTATTTCTTTAGAACCAGTATATGTCATAAATAAATCAAACAACGACTAATAAATAAATTAACAAGAGAATAGAGTACTTGTTAGTCGTTAGGTATTCCCGGTAAAAATTAATTTCTAATTGATAAAACGATCTTCTCTATATATATATATACATACATATATCCATTATATTATTACATACATATTAACTCAATGTACAACTTATAACTTATAACTCTTTATAAATCTATATATGTATGGATAGAATTGATATGCCATGAATGAGTCATACGCCGCAACGTACGTGCCTCGTCATGTCGTCATTAATCGCGATGATGAATCCTCCTCCTCCTCTTCTTCTCAAAAAGTTATTTCTCATGGCAATGGCTCACTGTCATTATAAGTAATATTAGAGTTTGCCAATTTATTCCAGCTAAAATTCAAACTAGGGACACTAGGGGACTAGATTGCGGTTCCACATTTCATATTAATGCATTAGACTCTGCTGTATATAATAATATAATACTCGTACTCTGTAATGATGATAATAATATAGATAAATGTATGTGTATGTATATAGTATGAAGTTAGTCATTTGATATGAATTTTTTCTAAACTACTAACTCTGATTCAGTTGAAGTCAATGCAAGTAAGGATGTTGAGTAGTGACTAGCATATATCTATCTAGTACTAGTACTCTCTAGAACAGTGTACCGACTAGTACAGAGTAAGAGTTGAGTATATCGAGTAAAGAGTTGAGAAGTATATGCTATGTATATATACATATAATATGGGATATAGTAGAGTGAGTGGGCACGTTCTTAGTTTAGCGGCTAGCGGTTAGAAGGCTATAAGCTTCTTTATATCTTTTTAGTGTCTACCTGTTGCTCTGGTGAAAAGCAACTCGCGTTTTAAAATCACCTATGTACACTTTATATCTAATGATAATGATAATGATAATAATATGAATACACTATATGAGTACTATATGTAAACCCGTGCCAACTAGTGTTTTGTGAATAATACGTGATAAGAAAAATAGTTGTTATTTAAATTGTGAGTGAAAGTCTCATATAAGAATCACACTGAATCTCCAATATTTACTCGCTTATCTATCTTTTCTCATTTCTCTTTGCTTTTATCTCTTGATTTTTAATCTTTGGTAGAGAAAAATTTATTGTAATCTTTCTTTATAAATCTTTATTATATACTTATATTTATTATTATTATTATTTTGTGGTTGATAACTGACAGTTGTGATTATGATTATCTATGATATTACCGACAATCACTCGGAAACCGAAAAGTAGGTAAAAATAAATCATTGAGATCAAAAAAATATTCAGTACAGGGTAGAAAAATTTGTTTGACCTTGTAGAGTACAAATTAAAACAAAAAACCGGGTAATTATAATTTAAGTTAAAAAAAAAAAAGTTATTTAAAAAAAGTTATCAGCCTACATTTGATATCACAATAATTACAACTAAAAAATAAATATCTTAAAATTTTTTCAATTTTTAAAAATTCAAGGAATTTTTTTGCGACGTAATTGTTTGATCGATTGTAATTCAGTTTTTATCTTAATTAATTTTTGTATCACATTCTTTTGATTACATTTTTCATTGTAGATGGCGTGAATTATTATTTAATCACGCATACATGGATTATATATCGATGAACTTGATATAGATCAGCAGATATTTATTTTTTAATAAAAAAACTTTTAAATATTTTTATTGATTGTATTCGGAGCATAAAAGTTTTTTTTTCATCGAAAAATTAGAAATTAAAATTAAAAAATTATGGAATATTTTTATATTTTTTTTATAAAGTTCATTGAATAATCTAAATTAATTTACACGAAAAATGTACATTAAACGGTTACTATTTTTAGTATATTAGGCAACTGTTTGATAAAAAATTCTTGATAACGTTTGTTATTAGTTTTGATATCTTGTTTCATTAATCCAACATATAATAGCGTAGATAATTTGTCTGTTTTTAAGTACATAAATGAAACAAACTTGACTTTGGTAAAACAATAAACTATTGTTGAAAATAAAAATTTCTAACAAATATTAATATAAAAAATGTTGTCAGTACAGGTAAGTAAGGATGTAAGGACATAATACACATGCGACATAGACACAATGTGTATAGTAGATAATATAAAGTACTTTATAAAAAGTATAATAGAGAACAATGGATCGTGGAGAGAAAATATAATATGTTACGCCAATGTAAGCCTTATAGGCATCCGTGATTCATCCTGAGCACGAATACCTTCTCGCGCCTTCAACGGAATTTCCACCCGCTGCTATATTGTAAATGTCTATGCATTAATATTTGTCACTAATGTGTCTTTATCTCGTATCTCGAATCGGTGGAGAAACGCAATGAATTTTCTGTTAAAAAATACGGGTTAACTTTAAGAATAATGGTGTATGTAGCACATTCATGCAACAACACAAATGTTAAACTTATGTATAGTGTAAAGCCAATCACGCACGTGGAATGTCGCTTAGACGTTAATACACACGTGACGCGACATGGAGTCTCGAAAATGCAGGAGTTGCGCAAGCATTCCCAGGATTAGCGACACCAGCAGAAATAAATCTTACTGAAATATAAATATAAATGGAAAAAATTACTACTGTTTTATAATACATCCGCGTGTTCGCTGTAAAAATTGTTGGATATGAAAATGGTTCCTGAGAATTAGACACAATCTTTTTTTAATTGAATTTTTACACAGAAAAAAAAAATGTTCTTGAATCAAGTACATAATTGTGAAGAACTTCATTTTCTTGATTTGAGTAAAAAAATTCTTAAACTAAGAAATTTTTACTTGGTTTAAGTAAATTTTACCTGATTCAAGAATTTTTCGTCTTGATTCAAGACAATTACTCTTTCAAAATTATTTTCTTAGTTCAAGAATTTTCCTCTCAAATCAAGGTAATTTTTTTTTCAGTGTATGAATTTAGTTGAGAGGAAGTATCAGTAAATGACAATTTTGTATTCCGAATTTAAATTCCATTCAAAGTATGAGATATATAACAAAAATGATGAACACCTTTTTTATAGAGCATTAAATTTCCTATGCAAAATTAATCTATCATTTTTCTCTATCTTCAATGTTTTCCCCAAAATTTTTCATTAAGGTAGTTCTTTTCCAACCTATAGTTTATGCTACTGCTGTCTTTGTCACTCGCTAGTGTCGCCTCTCTTACGGGCTATTGCTCACTTACTTCCACGCATGACTTTATTTATTTACTTTACTAGTTTATCAATGATTTCTCAAAAACTATGTGGCAGGGAATTCCAGAATTTTGTAGGGTAATTACACATGTATCAATCTAAGTAATATTAGTGTTTCGTGAAATTCTTAAAATTTCTTCAATACAAAAATAATAAAACTTCGCGGTTTTCTCTCTCTTCTCTCATACCACCTGTGTAAAAATGTCATTTTCAATTGCAATTATCTTCGGTTAGATGTGGTAAATCGTCTCTAAATTTTAACAGCGTGTGTATTATGTATTTAAATACTTCTATACGGAGTTTGGGAGATTTCTTGAATTTTTGCTTTTTGGGCCTAACTACCTTAAAAGTTTGACAAATTGGTTCCCTCCAAGCCTATTGCTCTGATAATTATAATTAAAAAACTAATAAGTTACACGTGTAACTAAAAATAGTAAAAATAAAAACTCCGACCCAATAGTAACTGTGACCCCAGTCAGACAAACTAGTCTAGACAATTTAAACGATCCATTCAAAATATTGGTAATCATAAATCATAATATTAATTTGGCGCCTCGTAATCTCTGAACAGAATAGAGAATAGATAAAGATAACTCGGGATTGAGTAAGTAGAGAGTTAATCAGTGATGTGAAGTTTAAGTACCGGATCAGGCGTATCAGCATCAACAAACTAGCATCCAACATAACATCTAACACCGTGAGAAGCTATGAATAGTAATTGATACTTAAATATAACCATATGCACACACAAACATATTTATATATCTATATTTATATATTTATATACACATACAAACTATAAATGATCAGTAGATCGATTAGCGTAACATTTAGACGGTATAAATTACCCGTGAGTGAGATTAGAGACATCCATTACGCCTATAGATCTATGAATAAAAAGTAACTAAAAAGGCAAACAAGTATGCTAAGTAAAGAGAACAAGTAACAAAATAAGCTACTGACTGTACTAATATGAAGACGAGACAAGAAGATGGACACGAAGAAGAAAAAGAAGAAGAAGAAGACGATGATAAATAAGAGCAATAAAAGATGAATAGAGAGAATAAAATGAGAAATAGATTAAGAACAAGAAGTAGCGGAAGATGAAGAAGCAACTCCACCAAAAATACCCTATACTATTTTTGATACCATACCTTAAACTTATTCGAGATATTATGCACCAGAGTATTATTATATTATATGTATAATGTAGAATAAGTTTTATCTCAGCACACCCAAACTTAATTCTCGTGCTCATGAATAATAAATTAAACAAGTAAACCCCTGAATAGTAAATAAATAACAATAACACGTGCACGTTTGTTAAATACCAATAAAAAAAAGTTGTTTTATTATTTGAGAAATATATACATATATATACATATATATATATAT
Organism: Cotesia glomerata; assembly: GCF_020080835.1. Lineage (NCBI taxonomy): Eukaryota > Metazoa > Arthropoda > Insecta > Hymenoptera > Braconidae > Cotesia > Cotesia glomerata. The sequence goes on along the minus strand of NC_058159.1, from coordinate 22,009,611 downwards.
ATATATATATATATATATATATATATATATATATATATATATATATATATATATATATATATATATATATATTTACAAGAGAAGAGATATGGTATGACATAGAAAGAAAAGGCACTACCCGGAGTAGCTATTGCTCCGGGTTGAGTTCAATGATCTTGGTTTGCTCTTGCTCTGTAGACTGCCATGCTGCAGACTCAGACTCAGATGTTGGTGCTTAGCTGGTACATGTGAGATGTGAGTTGAGTGTATCCAATGTAGCAGTCACGACAAACTTTTCTGCAGTTCATTCCTTAGTTTAGTTACACATTACATATTGCACTGTTAACAGTACACGCTTTTTGATTTTTATAGTATTTCACATCAGTATTTGTGTTTATGTTCCAGTTTGTTCCATGTTTGTGTATGTATGTGTGAAGAGGGGGGAGGGGCACTTGTATATTCTTTTAGTACCAAGTAAAGAAACATTGTTTTTAGGTCTTATTCGCTCCCTTGCTCCCTCGAGAAGTCTGTTTTATTTCTGCGATCGCCCCACAGACCATTCATGTAAACATTGCTTTTTTGTTGGCTGTTTTTGGGAAGGATTTATCGGAAAAGGCAACCAAAATACACTTCAAGTGTAAAAGCGAATAATTAGAGTGTAATTAGGGTAAAAGTACCGTTTGCTCCTTGCCGTTTTTGGATAACCAATTTGTTATTAAATTCTGGGCTTTATGCTTAAATTATCGGTTGTGCGGTTAAAGATGAGTTGGAGACTTTAGTACGAAAATAATTGACTTTTATTTGAGATAGAATTTTAATTTGAGAGTTATAAACTAGAGGGATTTAATGATTATATAGGAATTAAAAATTTAGGAATTTTAAATTTTAAACACAGCGAAAATTTTTAAATGTTAAACTCTGATCATTTTTATTGAAATTTTATTGCGTTTGAAAATTAAAAATTTTTTTTGAATTTTGTTTTTTATTTAATTTAATATTTCAATCACTCGGAAAAAAGTATGAGAAAATAATTGCCTTCGATTAAAGGGAAGTTTTTTAGAACAAAAAAAAATTTTTTTGATTAAGAATATTTACACTTATAACATTACTACCTATAATGTTTTAAAAATTCCAAAAAATTTTACGGCGTAAAACATTATACAATATGAAGTTATTATGTTTGTTTCAAAACATATATTTCTTAGAGGTGTTTTGATGCTTGCTTCAAAGAACCTTAAGAAAACACCTTCACCTATCTATGTACTAATAAGTAAAAGTCCTATTATAAAATAATATTTTTTTAAAGAGAGTTATTGAAGTTTTTAAAATTGATGAATGATATTTGAATCTTATATTTTAAAGTTTACATGTAAAAACAATACTATGTTTTTTCATGATACTAAATTTAGCAGTAATCTAGTCATTTTTTTATTTTATTTATTATATGAACTAAAGTTAAGTTTATAAATTAAATTAGTGCTAAATAAATATTTTGAAAAATTACCATTAATTAAAACTTTATTTTAAAAACAAAATCTTAAAAATGGTCAGATTTCTGCCCATAAAAAAAAAAAAGATTTTCTCTAAACCAAGAAAAATTGCAAAAAAAAGTTTTTTTTGGAGCTAGAAGAAATTTTCCTGAGATAAAATTTTACTTGATCACAAATAATTTTTTTCTCTGAATATTTTTTTAAGTTATGAAAATTTATTACAGGGCCAAGAATTTTTTCTTTTTGTTGATCTCAGTATCATTTTTTCCAGCAATTGAGTTTCTTAAGTTCCGTTTTTTTTTTTTTTTTTAAATCACATAATTTGATAACAACAATAATCTGATATTATCATCAACCATAATAATAAAATATTAAATGAATAATAAATATTGTTAATAAACAATAAAATTCATCAGAAATTTAAAATTTCGTTTTTTTTATATTATTAATTATCATGAATTATCATTATTTATTTATTAATAAAGTTGTTTTTGAGGTTTCAATATTTATCCATTATGATCAAACTTATAAATAGTTTATAACTTAAATAAATTTTGATTTTTATAATAATAATAATATAGATAAATAATTATGTGTTATTGTGATTAAAAAATGTTTCAGGAGCGTCTACAGATTTGGTGCCGCAGTTACTTGGTATGTTTGATGAGTTGGCACGGAAGACCGACTGTAACAACTACTACCACAATCATCACCACGGGGAGCACATACCAGCAGCGATTCAAAAACGTTTAAGTCTGGTAGCGCATTCTCAACGTAACTCCATATTCGGTCACATCTGTGCAAACTCACAGCCGCAGTCTCAGCATCAACAACAACAACAACAACAGCAGCAGCATCTTGAACCGATGCAGGAGCTACGGATCGAGTATAGAGACAACGAGAGTAGAGTTGAGTCAGCAGGAGTTGCCCAAGTTAAAATAACTGTTTGTGATGATGTTAGTGCTCAAGATAAGGCTATTGATCACCTCACCCATCTACATCAGCACCAGCACCAGGAAAACGAGAGCAATAATTCCTCGACGCTGGCAGTAGGCCCCAATGAGGATGACAAACGATTGTTCAGACAAGAAATAACCGACGGGAGTGCTGGTGGATTGATGCCAGATTATGCCACCAGGAGACGTAAACACCTCGACCGTCCACTATCAGGCAGTTCAATTGCCTCAAGCACGTCCTCTAGTGGATGCAGTAATCAAGGAAACGCTTGTTCCGCTAATCCCTATTTGGCTTCAGTCGAGTCACTGGCCGATACCTGTGCCAGCTCTCAAGGTTAGTTTTATCAACGCCAGATACAGAACTTTTTTTTTATTTTTATTTTTCTTTTTAACAGTCAACCTCTGTTCCAAATTTTTTTTCTTATCAGACTAACTTCTCAGGCGTTCATGAACTCAATTTTTTTTTGCGTTGTTGTCTAGCACTTTATATGACACATGAAGAAATAAAGTATTTTACGTGCAAAGAATTTTACATGAAATGTATCAAGTAAAAAGTTCCAGGTCCATAACCTGATGAATTTAAATTCTGGCAATTTAAACTGGAGAACTTAAGGAAATCCTATACAGAAAAAAAGATTATTTCAACTCAAGTACAATATTCGTGACTTAAAAAAATTTATAGGATGTCGACCAAAAATCTTTATTTAAAAATATTTTTTTCTTGATTTTGAACATTTTAATTCAAAAGTTTTCAATAAAATAAAAATTGGTCTGGTCCAAGTAGGGTTCAAGCCCTATCGTCGGTATTTTTTTCTACTATTTTTAATTCGTAAGAACTTCTTCAAAAAAATCTTGTAATTTTCGACGAAAAAATTTCTACCTTCATATTAAAATTAATTGTTTTTCAATTAAAAAAGTTATTTGCTTCATTCAACTTCTTTAATAATAATAAGTTAAAAAAAATTTATTTTAATAAATTAAAATAAAAACCTACACTTCTTGAAAATAACTCCGGAAACAGCATCAGAAACTTTGACAGAATACTAATTATTGTTTACGCTTTCATAATTTGACAAAATTTTTTAACTTTAAATATAGTTGTAATTTACATGCTCTTGCTTAATTTAATTAAGTTGAACTTTTAATTTTTAATGAGTATTTTAACTTCTGTTTTCAAAAAATTTAAGATAATTGTATAACTACGGGAACTAAAATACGCACAAAATGTATCATTGATATTCTTTAAATTAAGTTAATAAAACTTCAATTGAATTCATTTTGCTACCAATTAATAAAGTTTTAATGAATAGTTTGAAAACTAATCCTTGATAATATTTCTACTTTAAAGTTATTTAATAATTGTAAATCAGCCATACGAAAATTGTCTTATATTCAATTGTCTTAATAATTTTATAAATCTTTCGTAATTTTTATTTTTTAAACTAAAATTCACTTTTTTAATTGATTAAATTTTTACAATAATATCTTATCGCCCTAAAATTATAAATTTTAATCAATTTTTTCTACATATACTTGCAATGAAAAAAACATTTTTACTTCCTTGAAAAAAAGAGTAAATAAATAAACATCAATTAGTCTAAACCGATAATTGCAATTGATAATTTCAACTAAAATCACTAAAAAGTTAATAAAATACCCAAATATTTTTTCTATTTTTTATGTTTAAGTGACAATTTTAGCCTTAGACAAAAAAGAAACTACAAATTAAAGACTTTTGTGTAAATAAAATTTCTCCATGTATAATTACGAAAGACAATGGATCAACAAATGATAACCCGAATTATAAGTTAAACACAATGATTACCACCTCGAACAATAATGGATTTCATTTTTATATGAAAGACAAAGTTGATGAGAAATGATACCTTATATATAAGTACAAAGACCGACAGTAGTCTAATAGTTTTTACACAAGCCCAAGAAATCTCTAAAATAACCTTGAAAAAAACTCCTTGCATCTGCGCGAAACTAGTCATTTTATTTATTATCACTAATAACTTGAAGATAAATAAAAAGATTATAACAACAATAATAATAAAAAATGTAATAATTGTTGTTTTAGGTTCTGCAGACAGTGGCGTAGTAACAGCCTCTGAAGCGACAAACGCAAACAACATAAACAGAAGAAACAGCCAAAGTATCGAAGATTCGCCACTTTTGTATCACCGTGCCCGTTATTGCGATCCAAAACGAAATCCAGTAGAGCGAGTACTGTTAGAAATAGTGGACACTGAGGCGATATACGTGGAGCACCTGCGTCAAGTAATCCAAGGGTACTTGATATTTTGGCGAGACGACCCTGCTTCGTTGCTGCAGGATCTAGAATTGAATGATCTGTTCAGCAATATCGAAGACATATTCCGTTTCAACAGCGAATTTCTAAAGGAAATAGAAGCCTGCGGTTTAGATCCTGTTAGCATCGCTAATACATTTACTAAACACAACTCCGGCTTCAAGGTTTACACGGAATACTGTACAAATTATCCACGTACAGTATCGGTACTTACGGATCTGATGAGTCGTGATGATACTGCTAAAGCATTTCGTGAGAGACAAGCTGCACTGGGTCATGCATTGCCACTCGGTTCGTTTCTTCTTAAGCCGGTACAGAGAATATTAAAGTACCATTTGCTGCTGGAGAACTTGTCAAAGGAGTACGAGGCTGACGAGACTAGGAAGAGGAGAGACAAAGATTTGTTCGGTAAAGCTAAAGACGATCGTAATATTATTGAGGAGGCATTGGCTACTATGACCGGTATCGCTAAACACATAAATGCTATGAAGCGACGGCACGAACACGCCGTGAGGGTTCAGGAGATACAATCGCTCCTTTACGGATGGCCTGGTCCTGATCTTACCACCAGTGGGGAGCTGATCGCTGAGGGTAGATTCAGAATGAGGGGCGCCAAAGCACCACGACATGCATTTCTTTTCGAACGGATGTTGCTATTGACCAAAAAAAAGGAAGATGGCTTACTTGTTTACAAAGCTCATATTATGGTATATATATATATATTTATGCTTTTCTTGCGTATTTTGTGTAGGGGTGTTGGATTTTACTCGAAACGAATCGGACAGTTTGGTTCGAATGATAATAAGATAGGAAAACATCTGGGAATATTTGGTCTTTCTAACGAATGAATTTTTGTTAAAGAATATTTTTTTTAATTATGTCAAAGAAATATATTGAAAAATTGTTAAAAATTTAATGAAGTAGACTACGACAAAATGATCTTATTAGATTTTTAAAAATATATTGAAATTTTAAAATTTAGTCTTGTAAGAAATTATAGTTTTTATTTTATAAAAGAACCGTTTAAATTTCAATAAAAATTGAGAAAATGAGAGAAAATAACATCATATATTTTCTATAATTGATAGTAAAGATTCAGAGCTTGTGGTAGTTTAATAAGAAAGTATCAAAAATGATATTTGTCAATCTTTCTTCATTGCGAGGTTGCATAAGTAAATCTACTAGGTAAATCAAACAAGACTTAGTATATATGACATTTGTTTTTAAGTATTTAACTATTTCAACTTTTCAAATATTTCAAATATTTGGTTAAATGATGTAAAGTTTCGAGTACTTCCATAGTCTCAAATTTAACACAGATGTCTTAAGAGTGTACTATAAATATTTCATGAATATGATAAATTAAATTTGTGCTAAAATACTATAAAAATTTTATGCCGTTTACTTTTAAATTTGCTGACTATACATTTGATTATATTTTGTTTTATTTAAAAAGTAAAAAATTTTTTTCCATTCTTTGCTTTTATTTTTACGTAGAAAGTTTAATTTTTAACTTCCCGCTAAGAAAATCGGAAAGTTATTGTTTTCACCCCGTTTTAAGAAAATCGAGTTTTCATCGAATCTCGACGTTTCGAGGTCCTAGGAAGCTTCCCTGACTATTCCCGCGGTGGTGTCTATGTCTGTGTGTGTGTGTGTATGTCAAAAGTTATTGCGATTTGAAAATTCAAAAAATAGTGTTTTATCAAATTTCTATCAAACTTTTGAGCTCGAAGAGCTCAAAAGCATACAAAAGCTATTTTTTGAGCTCGGACAGCTCAAAATAATACACAAATTGTATTTGTGAGCTCGAAGAGCTTTAAAACGTTATAAGTGTAATTTCAAGCGTTTAGGTATAGAATTGGCGGGAAGTTGCAGGGATGGCCTTCAGGGTCAACCGTTTTCCTAATTTTTTTTTAATTAAAATCATACTTGTAATTTTCTTTATAAATTTATAGATATTTTGGATTATATTAATGCTTTCATATAGGTTAATATATATCATTAAATGAGAGTAGGCTTCCTGATATGTTGGCTAAATATGGAGTGTTGATGTGAGTTTTGTAAAATGATCATCTAAACGAGAAATGCTATAAAGTATCCAGTTCATATAAATTGCAGATAAGCTAGTCTAAAAAATTAAATTTCAAGATATAACACATTTTTTATTTTATTATTGCACTAAATTTCTTTAAAAGAATAATTTAGGTCACTTCTTGGAATGTAAAGATAAAAAATTTAAGTTTTAGGATCTATTGATGTTGAATTGAATTATTGATTAAAATGTTATAAGAAAATAGCATAAAATTAGAAATCAAATAAGAATTTTCAATTTTCTTACTTTCAAAGTACAATACAAGAAACATTCACTTTTGATCATAAAATTTATTTATCGATCCGCCGACAAGTAAGAAGAACTGAACCACAATTCTTTTATTTTTACAGCTAAAAATAGGCGGAGCCCCATTTTTACATAATTGACCCCCTGAGGGCTTACAATAGATGTAAGAAAAAAATTTTTTTTATTCTTGACTGACTTGAAAATAAATGTGCTTCGATTTAGCCAAATAAAATTTTTTATTTTACGCCCTTAAAACCCCAGGATCAGTAATAAAAATAAAAATAAATTTAAATTTGAAATAAAAAAATTTTCTTTTCCTTGAAATTTTATTAATTTGAAATAATTACAAGTATAATATGTTTATTAAGAAAAAAATAATTTTTTACATGTAATACAATCTTATGGCATCTGTATGCAACATATTTATTTATAAGAAATTTATATTAAAAAATAATTTTTTTTTTCAGTGCTCTAACTTGATGTTGATTGAAAGTATACCCGGTGAGCCTTGTAGTTTTCACGTTATTCCATTTGATAATCCACGTTTGCAATATACATTACAGGTATTATTATAATAATTATTATTATTATTATTTTTTTGTCATCAAAGAAATCTTTTTTTTTTTTTAATGAAATAAAAAAAAAAATTATTTGTCATTTTAGCCAAATTATGTTCTAAATTAATTACGTATGTATGTATGTAAATACTATAAATTTTTACATAAAGGTAAAAAAAATTTTTATGAGGAATTAAAAAGTCGTATTTCTTGATATTCAAGTTCATTGATTTTTAAGTCTAATTACGACATTATGTAAACTTGTTTGATATAAAAAAGTAGCGGTTTCATTTAGCAGCAATTTTTATACGATTATTAATAATTTGACACGAAAAGAAAAAAAGAAATCTGATATATCAAAGGGATCAAAGAGAGGGTTTTTTTTTAAAAAAGTACAAAGAAAATAAATAATTAATAATTGAGCCAATTTTATTGAGATTAAAAAAAGGTCAGTAATAGGGACATTCACCTTCGGCACTCTCGCCTTCTATATATAGTGAGAGACTTTTATCTTTTACCCAGCCTGGATGTTTAGCTGCTGGAGCAGATAATTTTCTTCATGAGATTGTATAAAAAAGAATAACTCCGCTGTATATATTATGCATTATGGCTTCGCTATTCGCACATAAATATTTTTTAAACGCACACGTTGATCTGTGTAATTTATAATAACCCTTTCATGTCCGAAATTTGTTATTTGTTTGAGAAATTTATCTTTGTCTTCATCATACAATAAATATTATTTTTTAGTAGTTACACAGAAATTTTTTTTATTTTTTTTAGAAAAATAAATAATAAAATTTTTAAGCTTTGATTTTGTTTTTTTCTATTATATTAAAAAAAAATTGAAATTTTTTTTTATTTGAAATTACCAAAAATTTTAATTGTTAAGAAAATCTAAAAATTGTCAATTTTTTAATTTTCAAAAAATTCAAGCCAAATAATTATACTAAAATTAAAAGATATCTAATTATTTTTGGCATTTTTTAAACAAATAATTTATAGCTAATTTAGATCTAGTTTATTTTTAACGAAAAATCAACAAATTATGAAGTGTCTGCTAATTTAAGTGTCATAGTAAAATAATAAAAATATTGACTAAATATTTTCATCAATTAATGAAGATTTTTTTTTTTTTTTATTAAAGGCACGAAACTTGGAACAAAAACGCGAGTGGACTCTTCAAATAAAACGAGTGATGCTAGAAAACTACAACGCCGTGATTCCCATTCATGCACGACAATTAGTTCTACAACTCGGACAAACCCACCACGAGGACGAAAATACGAACGTCAGCGACCGCGGATCCGCAAAGAAGTTGTACTCAGCGCCTCCGGAGTACTTGGAGCGTCGAAAGTTGGAAAAAGAGCGCCGGCGCTCAGAAGCCGGTATCCGTCAAAAGTTAAAGAAAACCATGTCCTCAAAAACACCGGAGTCCAACCAAAATCAATCTACCCCAGATTCACCCGCATCCTCTCGAAAATCAACCGAAGACCCGAACATGAATCGCGATCGAAGCCTGAACCGATCTCTCGACGGCCGCACCTCTAAAGTGAAGGATCGTTTTACAAACTGGCGACGTAAATCCGAACCTGGTTTCCAATCTTACATCTCGCTGAACCAATCCGACGACGAAAAAGATGGAGATATAGTTACTGAAGCTACCAATTCTTTGGTACAAGCTGACTCATCAACACCCGAAATTGCCAATTCAGCAAACCCCAACACCAGCGCTGTTAATGACACGTATAGTAATAATTTGTCAAGTAAAAATTCACTTTCTGCAAACATAAATACCAAAGATAAAGATACCAACGAACAACAACAACAATTGCAACAAATACCGCAAGAACAAACACAACCACGGACTGTTGAAGAAATAGTCGGGCACATTTTAATGCAGAACCAGGAATTTCAGCGTCTGTTGGAAAAACAGCGAAATAACAGTCTCGCAAATGTAAGGAATCAGCGGTTTAAAAAACATCAAAGGTCTGTTGACACTTCTGACGATAGTGACACTGGTGAACAAAATTATTCAACTGATTTTAACAACATTAATAATAATAATAGTAACAACAATAATAATAGCAATAATAATTCTAGAGTAAGACCAAACAGAATAGTAAGGCGAGAGCACAGACTAGTAAGATCCAACAACGCCTGGAACAGTTTATCTTCCCAAAGTTCCCGGGATAATCAGCCTAGTTTGCAGCTCCAATACAATAACTTGCGGGTTGACGACAACAAGATCCAAGTTCAATCTAACAACAAAATGAACCGGGTTCAAGAAAAAAAAGCTGTGTTTGAAGCCTTTAAGCGACAGAGTATCGTCACGGAGAGCAAGATTATTAAAACTGCATTGCGCATGCGCGACAACAGTCCCGCGAGTACCGAAAAAATGGCCGGCAAAGATATTGATACTGGTGATGTTGATGACGCGTTGTGTAATTCTCATTATGGAGTGTGGGATGAATTGAAGAGCGAAAGATGTTCGAAGACTAGTTCTGACAGTCCAACTAGGCCTGCAGTTTGGCTGACGAAACTCTGTCAGGACTTGCCGAGCTCGCCACAAAAAAGCGGATCGTTACCCCGGAGCTTTCAGATAAATCAAAGTAATCCGTCGACGGGGTCGGGGACAGGAACAGATATGCAGCAGATTAGCAAGGCTAGGTTCTTGCAGCGAGATGGTAAGCCGATGAGCGAACGGCCTTTTACAATAGCCTCTGACAAGCCCGCGGAGATAAATATCGATGATGTGGAGCAGCGGTATACCACTGCGGATAATAAGATTAATTTGGGCAATAAATTCAAGGAGTCTACCTCTACTTCATTTTACTCAGTGGAGGATAATCTTACGGATGCTGACTCGGATGTCCAGACCACCACCAGTGCGAACATTCATCCAGATCACAAGATTTACAGGGTAAATATCAGTGGAAGTATGCTGAAGAATGTGCTGTCCAAAGCTGGTAGTAGATTACAAGGGTTGAGGTCCACTGTCAGCGCGGAGACTCTTGAATGTGTGGATGAGTTTGATAAGACTAAAAGATTTGCCAGCAAAATTAAGAAAAAGAAATTCAGTAAGTCGAGACTGTCGAGAGAATCTTCGACGGATGTTGATGAACCGATCGGATGCATGCCTGGCAATTCGACGATGGATTTAACAGACATGTATTATAAACAAGGGAGTTCTGGACTTGGGGCTCGCATTGCCCAAGCTGACTATGCAGACCCGTCAACGCTATTTTTTGACATCAAGCGCGGTGAATCATGTGTTCAAATTTCTACCAGTAATTTAGATAATGAAGATGATATGGTTGGCAAAGATGTTGCGGACAGACAGAGGCTGCCGAGTGACGGTGATAATTATTATGAGAAATGCTTTGAATCTATTGAAAACTATGTTGATGAGACTGATGACGCCTTTAGGGATAGTGCAATATTCAGCGACGGCGAGGAAGTTGTTTCGCCGTTTGTTAAAAGTAAACTTAGGATGTCGCTTAATGAGGTTAGTTCTACTCGAGTGGCTGTAAATGATAGAACCGTTGGAAAACCAAAAGTAGCGCCACCTGTGCCTGTAAAGAAGAAAACTATCAGGAATACCAAATTTATTTGCGATGACAGCAAACCTGACATTGCGCTCAAGCCGGATAACCTGAAAGTACGCAATAGGTTTATTGTTGGTAATGCTGGCTATGCTGGAAATATTGATGAGTGCGTTAAAATTACCGTTAAGGAGAGGGGCTCGACTCCTCTTTCGATACCCAGTTATTTGACGAGCAAAGGCGAATTTTGTAGCGAAAATGTTAATGGAGATAATGGTAATGAGGGAAGAAATAATTCTAATGATGTTTCAGCGGGGCAAAGTCAGGCAGGTTGGGTTAAGAAAATGGTGGGACAACTGCAAGCACAAATAGAAACTCTGTAATGTTATTTACTAATAGTTTATGGTTATTGTTAAAATCAACATATCAATATTTTAATTGAAGGTTATATAGTTTGTTTGGATGATGAAAGTGAATATAAAATTGCCATCAAGTACAATTGAGATTCAATTGTCTATAACATAATTTAGAAAGCAATTCATTTTATTATTTTTATTATTAAAGAAATAAAAAGTAAATAATTGTGTTGATTTTAATTAAAGATTGTCAATTTATATTTATTTAATTCTTATCTTTAAACGAGTTATCATTTATTGAATTTATCTAACTTATCTTTACTTGTTTTATATATTCTATTATTATAATTATTATTATTATCATTTATTCCAGACAACGTACAATCAATGTTTATCTAAGTTTATTATTATTTTTTTTTTTTTTTTTATTTACATCAGTTATAATTTTATTAGTTTTCATTAAGGTTATTCGTAGATAGTGTTTTCTTCGGTTTTTGTATTAACCTTGAAGTATCAACTATTAGAATTTAATTGACAAATTTATAAATATTGAAACGCTAATTTGAAAAAATTTATTATAATTTAGATTCTATCAATTAACAAGGCAATTAAATAAGATTGAAATTACTTAAATAATTAAAATTTTTGCCGAGAACAAAGTGGCCTTAAATAAATTATTAAATTGTAGCGCACCGCTAAATTAATAAGCCCAAAATAAATCTATCAAACAACTAATTAGTTATAAACTAAAAAATATGTAATTACGTTGCAACAACGTAAATTAACATTGAAATTAGAGTAATAATTTTAGTATTATAACCTATAAAATTGTAAAAAAATAATTAAGGATTAGTGTAAGAAAAACTTGTATTTTAACTTTTTTTATTATCAGAACTTCTATTTACAATAAATTTTGGCTAGTCGTGTGTATACATAATAAGTAAATAAATAGTTGAATAATAGATAATAAATTATTTGTTTTATTATTTATTTTTCTTTTCTTCTTTTCTTCTTCCGCAACATATTTTGTAAAAGAACTCATTACGGCAAATTAACGCGCCGAAAAAAAAGAAACAAATTTTTTAATTAAAATCATTAATAGTGACAATAATATTAATAATTTGTTATACACATTATATATAACTTTATTAATTTATTTATATGGTTCAATAGATAAATAATAATATTAAATATTAACTATTAGCATGCGATCTATCCACCTAAATCCCCATTTTTTTCAGTCGATAATTAAAACATAATCTCATTTGTTTTAATATTTACTATGATTATTCTTTAATTAATGGTGTTCTTTATTGATTTATTTAATTAATTAATTTTTTAATATTAATAGTAATAGAAGTTGAAGAAAAAAACATTTGGTAATTAATAATTTAATAAAACAAACAGATAGTAATATTACGTGTGCAGAGTTACTCTCAATTATTGCAAGAATAATTTTATTATTTTCTATAACTATCGATTGTTTAAACTTTTAGTTAAACATTAGAAGGTAAAACTTGAGGTACATTTTTAATAGTCAGCTACTTAATTTTCAAAGATTTTTTTCCAGCTATTTTTAACTATTTTTTTTTTGTTTTTTTTTTTACTCCATTTTTGTAACTATTTCTATTATTCAATTAAGAATTGCCGTTTTACGCTTTTATATTAAATATATGTTCTCTTCATTTATTTATTTATATATAGATATATTTTCTCTTTATTTTTCATCTTACACGTTACAGCTTTGCCTCGTATATTTAATTTAAATGTTTCAAATATAATTAAATAAAAATAATTAAAAAATTTAATATCCACCAAACAAGTATTTTGACATAAAATGTTAAAAGGATAAAATTAATTAATGAAAAATTAGCGGAGGCAAAGCTATCGATCTGGTCATATCGAGCAGGTACATTTTTTCGCTGTGCTAATTTTTTTACATATAATTATTGAAGAGATTTATTTATAATTATTTATACGATTAAATTAAAAAATAATTATGATTCTAATATTTAAAAGCAAAATTCTACTGTAATGTTAAATTACTATGTATTACAGGTTGAGTTATATAATTTATTAATTTATTCAACTAAAAGGTATTAATTGCTAATTTCTTTTTACTTGTAATTTAATTGTCCATTGTTTAATTTTAATTAACAATTGCATCATCATAATAAACTAACTGATTTTTTACAGCGGTATTGTAACTAAATAATCAAACGGTAACCAGTTTTGCATATTTTAACCGCTATTTGCAAGTAAAAATACCCGGAAAAATAATTTAGATCTAACAGTCCAATTAGATCTTTATTTTTCTTTCTTAATTTCAGATTCATATAAGAATCATTACATTTCAAATTATTGAAAAAAACATGATCTTTTTTTTTTTTTTTTTTTTTTTAATTATATTACAACAAAAAAATTTTTCTATCAAACTAACAAGGAAAAAAAAATTAATATTTTTAATAACAAAAACCTATATAGACCTCTGCTATAATTTCATACTCGTGACATATGTTCAAAATTATCATACCGAAAATTCATCACATGATTCACAAGTCAGTACAAAGACATTGATTTTTATTTACTAACCATATGGTGACCAATGCGATACCGTAGTAATTCTTCCATAGAATTAAACTTTATGTAATAGACACATTAAAAAAAAATGAACAATCAATACCTTTACATTAATGTTTATAATCAATAATAAATTATGTAATATATGATGATATTTAAAAATTATTGTCTTGATAGTAAGAAAAAAAAAAAATAAGCCATTACTTGTCAATTTAAGAAAAGTAATGACTACTGACAGATAAATAGAAATGAGATCCAGTAATTAATTATCACTGCATAAAGATATGTAATAATTTGTCCGTCAAAAATTAAACAATATTTATTTGAAAATATATGACATTTATTATTATCATTTATTTTTTGTGATTAATAACTCTTCAATAATGTTAATTTATTTTCTAATATAAAAAATAATTAACTTTAACCGGTAATGGAACCTTTCAATATTTTTATCGTTATTATTATCATTATTACTCTTATTATTACGTACTTTATTATAAGGGAAGACATTCATGGTTACGATGAATGGATTATTTTAATTGATTACATGTGAATTTTATAATAAATTAAATTGAATTAAAAATTTCTGTCATTTAGAAGAATAACGTATTTTTTCATTTTTTACACTAAACTACAAAGATTTATTTTTCCTCTTTATTATCGGTTTAGTCGAGCGAAAGTACGTATATTAATTGTAACAACTTAGCGGTCACTAATGTGCATAGCGTTTGTGGTGATAATTATATATTTACTTTAATAATAATATTAAAATAATTACAACGAATAAATAAATGTCAAGTGATAAAATATTATTTTAAAATTAAATTATTATTTTTAAAAATAAGATTAAAAATAAAAATTACGTTATGTCCTAATTTATATAAATTTAATAAGGCGTTATTTACAATAATAATTAATGGAAATAATTTTGTTGTAATGTTTAAAAATAATTTTTCAGCACGTGTGCACCCGGCACTTTTTTAAAAATTTATTTATCTAATTATCTAGTTGGTAAAATATTATACCGCGCTACAGGTGCTATAAGAACGTATAAAGGAGTTTTTTTTTTTGTACATATGTGATAAGGTAAAAATATTAACAGTACATTATTATAAAGCAAGTGCAGTAATAAGTTGGTGTAAAAAAAATTTTTTGTTTCAATTTAAAGATTTTTTTCAGAAGTTAAAATAATAAAAACTTTACGGTTGAAAATTATAATTAAGTCGGTCTGAAAAAACAATTCATTATACGTTCTTATGGTTGCCGTGTGCTCGAAGGGCGCATAATAATTACACGCCCTTATGGCATCTGTAACGTGATATATTTACCATACGACAAATACTTTTTTTATACTGAAAAAAATTATAATGAATTTTTAATACTCATTATTACAAGCTGACAAATATTTAAATGTTTTTAATTTAATACTCTTCTACATAAACTATTTTTTATAATTAAAATAATCAAAGTTATTTTGGTAATTAAAATTTATATTTATCCAAAGTACTTTTGATTTGTCATAGTTTTATTAATAATTAATAATTAGTTGTTTACAATTAAATAAGTAAAAGTATTGATGATTGTTTGTAATTAGGTAATAAATAAAAACTTAATGATGATACAGGGAAAATTTATTATCGAGATGAAAGTAATAAAAGTAAAAGCAATAAGACCACACATTGAGAGTCAACAGATGAAAACTTTCGATTTATTTTTGGATCATCATTCAAGTTATGACTTACAATGGAAATATTGAGTAACGAAATCTATTAAGTATTTCACAATGTCACAAAAATAAAAAAAAAAAAATAATCTTCAAGTTTATCACCAGGCACGTGTATAAATTTCTTTTGATCTTTAAATTTTTCAAACTCATTCAGATTATAAAGATCAAAAGATTTAAATGGCTCGTGCGTTATAATTAACTTGGTATTTAATGTTTATAAATATCATTTTATTATGAATACAATAATATTTTCAATTCAATACTTTTAACTTTGATTTTTTAATTATTATTTTGACTTGATTTTTCAAAAATTATAAGTGTGATTTTTTGAGTAATCGACATTTACAATTTTTGAAAGATTAATTTTATAAAAATATTATTTATTTTATTAATTAATGTTAAGCTCATTTTATAATTGCAGTTTGTTTGAACAAAAAAATGTATACATTTAAAATATTGGTCAGCCTGTTGATTTAAAAAAAAAAAAATAATTTAAATTTAAACTTTGGTCGATTAAAAATGAAATTATAAACAATATAAAATAATTCATAATCTACCGATTGATAGAAAATAAACTTTTGAAAATAATCTCAAAAAATCTCCTCAAAAGCAATTAAAAATGCTAATTATTATTAATTCCTTTAAATAAAAAAGGGCTTAAATCAAATAAAACTTAAGAGCTTGTCTTTATAACTGGAATCGTTAATATCTATCACATTATCCCAGCAATTAAAACTCTGAATATTTTCAATAATATACGAAGACGCAATCACAAATTTACATATTATTTAAAATTTTATTTACCTATTTTATGAAAATCGTCTCCTTTTGGTGGTTGTGGGAAACTTAAATAGTTAATATTCAGCTTAACTGCACGAATTTATGCGTACTTCAGCTGTCGGTATTAAACGCAAATAGCTCCTATTATTTTTAATTTTTATTTATTTTTAATGATACGTTGATGCACAAACCCGTCTTTAAATTTATTGGCATGCAGAATTAAAGGCGTTTTTTAATAACTGGCTTCGTGACCAGCAAGTATGTACAAATCAGCTCCTTCTGTTTCACTCAACGTTCCTGAATGAACTAAATGACTTTCTAACATAACAACCCTGTAAACAAAATATTAAACCATTATTAATAATAACCTAATTACTACCTCTGCATTATTTTCTCAAAAAAGACGTTCCACTTTCAACATCATTCAACTTTTGTATTCATTTATGTCAATTATGATTATATTTGACTTAAAAGAGAAAATAATGTTATCAGCACCCATTGAATTTTTCTTTATGCAAATATTTCTGTTCAATTTTTTCAAAGTTAATTGTTCATAAATTTTTTTTTCAACAGAGCGTACAAAAAAATTTTTTTTGCCAATCAACTCGAAATCGTCCAAAACGTCAAGATTAGTATGAAAACATTTTTGAGTTACTAACGCCACAAGGGCATATAAAAAAAAATTATATTTTTTATTACAAAATATGAAAATAATGCTACACCAATGAAGAAATATCATAATAAATATGAACAATTAAAAATTAAACAACAAAAAGGGGCAAAATGAGCAACGAACAAAATTTTTTTTTTGAATTTTTAATAAAATGGTAAAAACATTTTTTCAGTTTTATTCGACTCTAGTTGGAATTCTCGAAAATTACTTAATTTTTTTTTCACTGTTTTAGAACCTATTTTGTGTGATTCAGATCAAGAAAAAAATTCACTCTTTTAAAAAATGTTTATGATGATAAAATATACTTAAAACTTTTGAAATATCGCGCCTTAGTAGTCTGATAGTCATATTTAATATTTAATATTCATTTTTGTAGTTTAATAATAAAAATATAATTAATATTTTGTAACTTCATTTTTTTAATGTTCACTCTTAGAGCCATTAAAATATATAATTTGAGACATACGTTTTTTTTGGACTTGAGATTTTTTTATTTTTTAGCTCAGAATAAAATTTTTTTTATACGCCCTTTTGGCATTTGTCATGCGATGTTTTTGAGTACTTTGTTATTGAATTTTCACGAGCGAAACATTCTTCATGTAAAAACTCAGTTATTGTTTTAAACACAACTAGTCAATGAAATGTTAATGAACTTACTTATCAGACCCAAGCAGCCTATACGTTCTGCTAGCATCACTTATTTCTTGTGTTACTTCACCATTTTTATAACTTCGTCCTTGCATACCGTGTTTATGAAATGCTAATACACTATCAGGTAAACAAACTAAAAAAATTTCATTTTATTATTTATACAAATAAATAATATTGTAGAAAAAGAAAAAATAAGAATTTAAACTTACTTATTGATTCAATCTGAAAATTGAATTGTAATTCAGACAATTGTTTTTTGCTTGTTCGAGGTTTTCCTTGTAAGGTTACAAACTTAATAACATCTGAAATATAAAAATTCGTTTAGTTTTAATTTCTTCCTAATAACCACTCTAAATATCAATAAAATAAAAAACCTACTATCATAACAAATAAGAATAGAGTCTTTTTCAAATTGTGTTACATTAATTACATGAAGGTTCTCTCGCCTTGGAATTACAGTGGCTGAAAAAATAAATAATTCATTATATTTTAGACATTCACTATATGTTATGAATACATGATAAAAAAAATATCAAAATTACCAGAACCGTCAATATCTTCCAATTCATCGCTATGAAACCAACTGGCACCAGAATTCATATTTATTAAATCAAGTTTCAATTTATTTTGTTGATAAGCTTGTTTAACGGATACACAGACCATGGGGTACTCCATATCCGGAGTAATTATCATCTCAAAAACATTTAATGGCGAGGGTAATATGCAGTCAAAGTGTTTCAGCAACATGAATTTATTTAGCGGATCGTACCATTGCATTAAGAAAATTCCGGCTGGCGTCGCGCCAGATAAATACTTGTATCTAAAAATTTAAAATCAGTCATATAAAGCCAATTTATAATTTAATAACATAAGCACAGTAACAAATGAATCAGTATCGTTATTAAATTACCCATTGTATGGATTCCGTCCGACACAGCATTTGCTACAACCTTTAGTATCCGGGACTTTAGTAGTGAGCGCAAATTTACGCGGTACTAATCGTTCAGGTATTTTATTCATGTGCAACGAAAACCTGTGGGTTTGCTTACTCTGCATTGCCAATAAATCATGCCTGTACAATTGCGGTGTCTTCCCTGTAACAAGTATTTTAATTTAATCAATGTAAATGTGTGATTCACTCCATAGTCTGTACACAGGAATTAAAGTGAATAAATAAATAAATGAATACTTGATTTACCTGATAAAGACATGAGGACATCTTTGATAACGTACATCCATATCGTACGTCTTGGATACAATTGATCAATTGCCGTTTCATGTAATTCATTTAAATTTAAATTATAAATACCCTCTTCGGCGGCTATTAATAAATGCTGATCTCTTGTATCAGGATGTATCCAACTAGCTGTACAATGTATTCTCAATGGACATCCATTGAATACCTATTGAATTATTAGAAATTTTTATTTTTTAGACAAAGTTGAATTTAAAATTTTGAAAAATAAAAAAAAATACCTTTGAAAAACAAGCTCCCATATGAACTTTTGGTGTAGGAGGTAAACCATTGCTAGTAGGTCTAGGTGGAGTGTGTCTCTTTCTATCCCTCCTTCTCGGTGGTACTGGTGGTGTATCAGACAATAAATCTGGTCCAATACCTTCTTCTTCGCCGTTATCCGTGGACTCTCTGTCACCTGAATGAAATTACATTTATTAGTATTCACAATCAATTTAAAAATATTTCAAATAAATAAAAAAGTGAATAAATTGACCAAATTATTTACAATGTATAAAATAATGTTGAGTGGTTTTAGTACGACTTTTTTTTTTTTTTTTTTTATTTAAAAACTGATAAGGATTGATAGAACGAAAAATATATTAGTGCAATCTAGAGCATGCTCTAAGTACAAGATGCGTGCTCCTACCATTGTACCGCGGAGAATCATCTCTAGGTCCACTGTCTGACAACGAACGTTGACGTTGGCCATTGACTGATGATAAAGACAAGGAACCGCTGACTAAACCATACAACTCGTCCACAGAGCTGTGTCGTCTGAGACTCGCTTGTGACCCTATACACCCAACCTACTATTTATACGCTACTACTTTTTAGTTATCATATTTAAATAATATATTTAACACACTAATTACTAACGAAAATTATTTTAATTTATTATTTTTTAGAATAACAACTTTAAATTTTATACTTCTGAAGGTATTTTACAGCATATTTTTTAAGCATGTACTGAACGAAACCAACTATTAAACATATTTACTCTAAAAATCATCAAAATAAAATCGATATCAAAATTGTTTTTTTCTTTAAACAAAACAAATATCTACACTAATAAATTCATGCACCCACATGCTTTATGTAAATAAATCATAATAAACAATAAAGCAATGTTCATTTAAATACACTGTACAATTTTTGTCGGTACTTTTTACATTTAAAGTCATATTGAGAACACAACAGTGCAGTGACTTTTTTTGTTTACATTATTTATTTTACATAAACGTGAATAATTATAATATCTTACCCGGTAAATTGGAGTAAAAGCCTCGATGTACTTCACACTTGTCCGAGGATTCACCGAGTGGGAGTGTCGCCCTGTAAAAAATAATTTTTGTTCTATTACTTTATCCGTTTACAAACTAATAACGATAAAAAATAAATAACAAAAAAAAATAATATTTTACATTTGTGATATGGTAATAATAAAATGATATAACGATGGTTAATGTATTGTTAATTCGCTGTCTATTAAAATTGAAGAATCATAAATGAGTGGTGTATTAAATAAAAATGATAATTATTAGGAATTAGTATTTTTTTATCCTAGACATAAATATAAACTAAATTTTATTATATGTTTTCTTTATTTGATACCGAGTGTTGTAAAGTGTTGTAAAAAAAAAATAACTAGTGCGTAAAATAAAAAAAAATCTGCAAATAAAATTCAAATTATCAAATCGGATATGTACTTACTGCAGGGAGTATAGCTGGTCACAATGACCATCAACCATTGACATTGCATTTCCCCTGCACATATAAAACTAATGTCACACACTCAATGACCATAATAAATAACTTTTACATTGACCCAATTTATTTCTCCTGATTGTTATCTTTTTTTCATATTATTCCACGCATCATAAATTCAACTAACTAATCCCAGCATATTATTATTTATTAACAATTGGTTATTTTTTAAACTAATCATCCATATCCTTATTCATATTCATATCCATACAAAATTATCATATTGTAAATAAATACCCTGCACTATTTTTATTAGTTGACACAATTTTTTGTCATAAATAAAAATATGTTTTAATAAGGAACAAGTACAAGACCATAGCTATTACGAGTTTGTTTGTTGATTGATTAATGTGTTATTAAAAGTGAAAGAAAAAAAAAAACAAATAAATAAATCAAATGACTTGCAGGCATTCGTATAAAATTAATTGAAGCGTTAGCTGGCAAGAAACCAAAGAAAACATTTTTTCAACAAAAATTTGTCGACTGAGTCTAAACATGGGAGTTTAAATGTATTTTTAAAACAAATTTAATGGATAAAATAAATTTAAATGTGATTGATAATGAAAATAAATGCATGATGTGAAAAAGCGTAAGTGCAAGGGGCAAGGGAAAAGGTTACCTGCCGATACCTTAGCAACAACTCCTCATCAATGTACTGCAATAGACTCCTGTTGAGAGAGAAATCATATAAAAATTACCAATTTATTTGATAGTAATTATTTTTTTAATTAAAAATTTTTTGTGGGTTTTCATTTTTTTTTTTTTTTTTTTTTTTTTTTTGGTAATCGACAGTTTTTTTTAATGAGTGTAGTCGTGATAAATGACGGTCGAAAAATAACTAATGTATTTAAAGTGATACCTATGGTATTTGATTTATTAAACTAAGAAATTATAAAAATTTAATTTTAAAATTTCATACCATGCGATACGTTTTAGTAAAAAAAATTCTACCATGCACTTGTATACTTAAATAAACAAAATTTTGATTGAATTAATTAATTAAATTATTCAATTGTCTACTGTTGAGTCATTGCTGTTAATTTGTTAGGTGGATCTAATTAAATTTTTGGAATAAATTAGATTAATCAACTGTGAAAATTTTTGATTAAAAATATTTAATGGATTGCACATGTGATAAATGTAAACAAAAAAAAAATACTTTTACTTTAAAACTAATTTTACCTGAGACTCATATGAAATATTTCAGTGCCGGTTTTGCTTCGACGGGACAATTTACTAATACAAAAAATTTATTTAATTTTTTTAATGTACTTTTTAAGACAAATAACAAAAAGCTCGAAGAACATGAATTAATTTTTTTGAGAATACAAAAAATGTTTTATTTTATACTTTTTTCTTTTTATTTTCAAGTAAAAAATTATGAAAGCGACTTAAATAAATGATAGCCAAAGCAATCGTGCCAAATGCAATTTGAAATTTATCTTTTATACTAATTAACAGACTCGTGTGGTTCTTGTACTTTTTTTTTGGATCAAGTCCGTCGTTATTAAAGCTTTTAATATAATAAATAGAAAGCAATTGAAAGATCTGTACATTAATAATTAATTTATAAATTTACAGTTACATTTATTCATCCACGGTTATCATTCATCTCACCAGGATGTATTCTATACTATTGTTTAATATTTATATACATAGTAAAAAAATATTCATTAATTAATAATTACTTACTTTTCTGGAACATCGTCGAACGCTGTACCAATACCACAATCAGGATGAACATCACAGTTATGGACAGTCTAAGAAATATTTCTAATTATTTAAATTTATTATACAAATATTGTAATAAAATTAATTATTTTCACTTTAATATAGAGCAGGGATTTTAAAATACAGATGTTAATTACAGAGAATTAATGTGAGAAATTAAGTTAAAAAACATGTGTTCTCAAGAGAATAATTAAATAGATCACATGTGCATAACATATGTTTTTTATTTATTATCTTCTATCGGAATTTTCAGCTTCATAGTTTTATTATATTACGACTATTAATAAATTAATAGAATAGCTAAATTACCTTAACATTATTCATGATGTCCATAATATCCCAAACAGGATTACCACCGTCAATTGGTGGCGTAGTATCTCTTTGTAGTGTTCCACTATCAAGGATAATTCGATCTATAATAAATTATATTATGAGTATTAGGTAAATTATATGTCAATGATTAATGATTAATTTAATACCATCACTGTCTAATTGAGAGATAGGACTCTTTGGTCTAGGTCTTGATGTGTGTCTTGAAGCTATTCTCTGAGGTACATTTGGCACAGCTCCGTCTTCGTCAGCCTCTAAATCAGTAAACATATGACTCGGATTCGATACTTTTTGTAATAATTCTAACGCCAGCCTTTTATTCATTTCTCCTTGAAAAAATGCATGCTGTAAAATGAATGATTAATTAGAATTATAATTAAAAAAAAAAAAATAATAGAAAGCAATAAAATTTAAACCTGCAATAATTTTTCTGCAGTCGGTCGTTTCTTCGGATTTTTAGTCAGCGCAATTTTAACAAAATTGTGAAACGTCGGGCTCCATTTATCGCGATCCTTCAATGTCGGAGGTTTAAATCCCGACTTGGACATGAGAAATAATGCGCGCATCGGATGGAGATCAAACATTGGTGGTTGTAATTCTGCGAGTTCTATCGCCGTGATACCACATGCCCAAATATCACACAATTGATTGTACCCGCCTTTTCTTTCAACAGCCGCAACCTATTTGACAAATCGATTAATAAGATTAATAATTCAGAAAGGATTTTTAGTTTACATAGTCGAAAAAACTAAGTACTATACCTCCGGGGCCATCCAATACGGTGTACCGATAAAACTTTTTCTTTTGTTGATAGTTGCTGTTATTTGTGCAGACACTCCAAAGTCTGCTAGCTTAACATCGCCTGATTCCGTCAATAATATATTTGCACCTTTTATATCTCGATGCATTTTACCCATTCCGTGTAAATACGCCAGTCCCAAAAGCGTTTCACGGCACATGTATGCTATTTGTATTTCACTTAGCGGTCCAGTAACTATTTTAAATTTATATATTAATTAATTTAAATTATACTATACATTTCATATTATATTAATTCAGTGAATTTATTTATCAATGCTACAATAATATATTCCATTGATAATAAATAATGAATAAAATAATAATATGATTCAATTTTAAATTGATGAAAGTAAATAATAATTCAATTGTAATTATACGTAACAAAAGATTTATTAAGATATCTAGGTTAATCTAAATCGGTCAAATACATTTAAAATAAATAAATTAAAATATTATTTAATAAAAATTTATTCAATCAATTTTTAGAATTTTTTATATTAAAATAAAAATTTATTTCATGTTAATTTTTCAATAATTTACTATGTACATTTTGAAAAAATTTCACATTCTGATAATGTTATAATAGAAAAATAATGAATAATTTTTTATTTTATAAATTATGAAGTTGATGTGAAACGATAAAATTAAAAAATTGAAAAATATTTGAGAATTTATGATATTTAAAATATTGGATTTTAATAATAATTCATAGTATGTAAATAAGAAAACAATTGTCAGGCGTCTGTTATTGTAGATATAAAAAATTAGTAACAATAATTTACTTTAATCCAAAGTATCTCTAGAAGTACAAAAAAAAATGTATTAAAATAATTGTTAATATTAAAAAATGCATTTGCAAAATTAACAATGATACCATTTATTTTTTTGGGTATTATTATCACAAAAACTTTATCGCTAATTAAATACCTACTTATCTGGACAAAGAATTTTAAATTGGGAATGGAAGAAAAAAATTGCGGCCCGTTAATAAAACAACAATCACCAGATTGTAACTTTAAGTACAAAGAAAAACAAATAACAATTATAAACTTACTGTGATAAATATCTTGTAATGAACCACCACCACAGTATTCCATACAAATCCACAATTTATCACGTCTCAAATAACTACCATAGTAAGCAATAATATTTGGATGTCGGCAATCTTTCATCATTAAAATTTCCTGCTGTATAATAGCGAAATCATCACCTGTAAAACGATACAAATATCATTTAAAAAAAATCGATAAATAAATAGTATAGATTAAATAAATCAGAAAAAAAATAATAATCTTAACAATAGTTAAAAACAAACAAAACACTTGACATCACCTGGTTCCAACTTGATAACCTTTATCGCAGCAAGATCATTCATGGACAGTCTTTTAGCCTGAATCATTAAAACAATGAAGATTAAAATAAGGATCATAGATAACTAAATTTACAATAAAAAAATATTAGAAATTTTTTTTTTAAAATACCTTGTAAACATCACCGTAAGTCCCACTACCAATTCTTTGAATAAGTTCATATTCATCTTGTGGATTTCGTCTACTTATGTCGCTTGAGAGTACATTGGCATTTACCGCCATTGTATATCAACATTCGTTATATTTTATTACTATTTATTCATTTAATTATTTATATCTGTCACTATTATAAATAATATTATGTACAGTAGTATGATTATAAGTTTATTGTGATTCCAATAGTTTATAAATTACACAATGAGTTACTGTTATTATTATTGTTATAATTATTATTTATTTAGCGAGATGTCACACGTTCGATAGAAATGTCGCTATGGTCGCCATTGTTCACAACAGGACTGAACTTGGCCGCGTATGGATCTGTTTTTTTAGTCTCTAGCTCGTGGCCTCTTTCAGCTGGTGCTGCCACATGGAGACAGACTCTCTGTACTTACTTGTAATGTGCTATACACCTATATATTATACTATATATTATACACAAATGCAATAATGTACTGATATAACACTGTAATAAGAGAAACAGAGAAAGTGAATGTCTTCGCCAAGATCGACCACGAAGTCAAGAAGACAGAAAAAGAAGAAGCCAATAACAACGTCAATGTGCCATAATTTTAATTACTTATTAAAATTGTCACTAACTTTATCAGCCTGATAATTACAGGCTTACTTTAACGTCTTATCTTATTAATTTTTTTGCTTCGAGTGGATTTTTAGATCCAAGATTCTCATCTTGAAGTATATTAGATAAATTTATAATAGGTAAAAATATTTTGGTGATTGGAATTTAATGTTTGTATTTATTGATTGATTTTATTTTTTATTTTCTAGGACGTCGGATATATTTTGTTGAACAAATTTTTGACAGATAAATATATTGGGTGGAAGATGATACTGAGATTAGCAGACATATAACAATTATTTTTATTATAAATGCACTTGTAATTTTTTTTAATTTATAGATATGGAATTTTTTTATCAAAATTTTTTTATCAAAATTTAGTTGTAACAAGAATCCAAAAAATTGATTAATGTCTGTTAATTTCAGTATCATGATGGAAATCCTGTTTCTGGTCATTTAAGGTAGTACCCTCGCGACTTCCGTCGTCAAAAGTTTGTGCTAGAGTGTATGGTACATATACTTTAGAGTCATTATTGACAAGCCTAAAACTTTTTGCTGTTTATGTACTTATTTTAGCCAATCACAAACGAGAAACTGATCGTTTGAAAAGTCTGGCAACACTGCGTGAGCGTTAAGATATTTTATAGTGGTTATACTGTAGTGTTTTGGACTAACTGTAGATTAACCTCTGTTTTGACACATGCGTTTATTTATTTATTTACATACATTTATTCGGAAATATAATTACAATGTCTGAAAAATTGACTTATAAAGGACGATTCATAAAAAAAAATCCTTGAAAAACGACAGAAATCACTAGCAAATATGCAAATAACAAATAGAAAAAAAATAATTGACAATATTGTTTTGTTTTTCAGAAAAATCAGTAATTGAATTTTTATGTTGATGTATTTACGGATTTTAAATTTTAGTATTTTTTTATTATTTCATCTGACTCTTATTTTTATTACTTCTGAAAGATTAATATATATTAGTATATTCAACTTATTAACTTTTTGAATTTTTATAAATATAGAAAAATACTTATTTTCATAATATAATTATTGTTACTTTTTTAAATAAATAAAATTAATAACTATAATGTTACACTTAAAGTAAATTAAACTTTTCAAATTTTTCAGCGCATGCGCGTCTCATATTTTTTTCGCGGCTCACAAAACTTGCGTTGTTGCCACAGTTTTATTAACGTATCCCCTCCTCGGTTAAAGTCTGGTAAATTTTTCATTACTTATTAATAAATATCTCTGAAACTGTGTGGTAATTATCAATGAAATTATTTTTAAAAAATTGTTTAGTTGTTAGTTAACGTTACTCTAGTTTTTTAAAAGAATCCTAAGAAAAGTTTCTGAGATATAAAAATGTTTGTAGGTAAACTTTTCGATATCCCGTATACCGCAATGTAAAAGAGCGTTCAAAACTCAAACTTTGAAATTAAATATCTCTGAAACTAAATGGTCAAAAATTTTCAAATTGCGCCAATCGACGCAGAATTATATGAATATTAATCTGCCGAAGTTAAAAAAAAATCCTAAGAAAACGACTCTGGCGAGGGTACTACCTTAATGTCGAAATTAGTTTATAAATAAATCTTTAATTAGATTTATAACGATAAGGTGAAATTATAGTTTAAGAATTTTCTATTAAATTTTTTTGGTAAACTCAAATAGAATTGAGGATATTTTAAATTTCTTTCATAAAAGATAAAAATTAAAATTTCTTTAATTTTAAATATGTAAAATAACTTTGAAACACAAGTTATGATTTTATATGAAATTATTTTGTAACATAACTTAAAATATATCTAATTAGCTTTCATGATTGTAAATTAACGTTTTTTACAGATCATTCATTCCAATTATTCTACAACTTTGAAAATTCGCTGTCAAAGTAGTTTCAAAAATTTATTTATGTTTTTATTATTATGATTTCCTCAAATTTTACATAACTGAAGGTAATTTTGCCTGAAAGGTTTATAAACCATTTTTACATTATATTAGTTAACTATTAAAAATTTAATGGCTAATTTAAATACTTATATCTGCATCAGCAAACTTTAAGAATGCGGAAAAAAAGATTCCGTAACAGAATATTATAATATCAAAAGAAAAAATAAACAACAAAATAAATTTATAAAACACGAAAAATCGTAAAAGAGATTAAAAATATTGACAGTATTTTATCAAATACTTCCTTAATTTACAAATATTTTAAACATATGATATTTCACAGTATTAATATTATTTCATTAAGTTAAGTATTAAAATTTAATCACAAATATTATGTCGTGTTTAAAAAATTTAACGTTACTCACACTTTACCGATAATTGAGTTAAAATGTCATTACTTATTACATTTAATTTAAAAAAATGTTGAACTCAGTATGAATAAAGCGAAAATAATAATAATTATGTCACTATAAGATATCAAAGAAAGCTCAAATTGTACAATAAAAATAATATGCAATTTATATAAAAAGTTTTTTCCGGATGAAGGTACCTGGGGTCAGAGCCCTGTGACTTTTAGTCCAAGTCAAGTAACTTTCAATTAACGGGAAATATTTATCATATCCATTGAATTTAACTCAACTATCTAAGTATATGTTTAAACTAAAAAAGAAAACAAAGAATGTCAGTCTATTGCAATGCTATCATATATTCAGTGAAGGTATTTTTTATTTATCTACACTGCCCCTCATATTTGAAACGGAAATAGAACCTACGAAGGGTAACAAGGGATTGCCGCCAGAAGGGAACGCACTCATGCAATAATGATCTACTGATTCGAATTAGTAACAAAATAAAATTAATTTTTTTTCTTTTATAATTAATAATTTTATACAAATTATTAATTGATATCGAAACAAAATTATTTATTAATATTATTATCATTATTATTATTATTTATTTATTTAATTGACCATGAAGTCGAAACTCCTTGCGGCCATCCAAAATTGATACAAAAAAATCTTAATATAATATATAATATATAGTGTGTTAAACACTCAATCATCACTAAATTCTATAACAATGAATATTGATAACAAGCAAGCAGCAGTTTGAAACTCTGTAAAGGTCGGTAACGTCGTACAATCAGCTGGCAATTGACTCCAGATTTTATTCCAATCGAAGATATCAATAATGATTTTTCATACTTCGCTGAATGATAAACCGGTAACTCAAGATACTCGACGAATATCTCCTCGGCGTAGGCGAGGCTCAAGAATTTCTAAGTCTCGCCTAATTAGAGGCTTTTGATTAAGATACAATGCTTTATAAATAAGACACGATAAGAAAAATTTAATTACGCCTAGAACTAATATAATTGATCCTTTTCATATTAAGACTATTTATAATATGAGTTATCTTATTTTCTCGCGTACAATTTACCAGTATAAGACAACGGGAAAAAATTCATGTTCAACGAGCTTCAGCTAAAAATTAGAAAAGAATAAAAAATTGAAACTAAAATTTTTATAAATTTCTAAAACTGACTGTTACATTTCCGGTGGATTCGAATCCAATAAAAGCTCGTTTAGTAATTGTTAATCTGCTTGAAAAAAACACTTAAGGTTAACGATCCTTCAATATATATTTTTCATTTCACTCATTATATTAAAAATTTGAAGTCATCCTGAAAAAATAGAAAGAAAAAATGATCGTAACTAAATTTTGATTGTAATATTTTAAAAATAGTATTGCAAAACATTGAACTGTCTAGACTTACAAT
This sequence comes from Cotesia glomerata, assembly GCF_020080835.1. Classification (NCBI taxonomy): domain Eukaryota; kingdom Metazoa; phylum Arthropoda; class Insecta; order Hymenoptera; family Braconidae; genus Cotesia; species Cotesia glomerata. The sequence continues at coordinate 21,979,947 of NC_058159.1, read as the reverse complement.
TAAACCTAGGAGTCTCCTTTTGTATACCGGTAAAAATAAATGAATTTCCTTAGCATAATAAATCAAGAATACTCTTCAATGATTATTATTCAAATTAACCTGAATTGTGGATGTAGAAAGTGAATCTTACTTCCAAACAACTGACCTGGATAAAGATTGTTCATAAAAATTCCTCAAATAATTACCATCATATTCACAGCGTAATATTAAATATAAATATAAAATGTAACTAAAAGAAAGCGATTTACTCTTTACTCTAAAATTTTCTACTCTCTTGTATTTTGTATTAATAAAATAAAATAAAACAATTGCAATATGAATCCAAATAAATCGAATGATAAAAAATGTACGTAATGATAATGATATAGCTCTCATGGTTATTAGAGTATGAGAGTAATGTAGGCAGAACAATGAAGAAAATTTAAGCTGAAGGAAAAATAATATCTATATGTATATTGTAAATTGTATCTACATACTTTGAAATATAGATACAGATATATAACAAATGTATGATGATTTTTCATTGTTGGACATGGCCTAATGCAATGTAATGCAATGAATTGCAAGGCGTGGTTCAACACGTTCACACGTGTATACACCCAACTAGCCATACAGCGAAATATAATACACTGATGAATAAATATATGAAGATGTATTAAATATGGTGCATGGTATATTGACTTGCTATGATGACTTTTTAGAGTTGTATTACATATATTTGTATATACATATGCGTATACAATAATGATAACAGCCTAGACGTGTTCGAAAAATAAGGACAGAAGCATATAGAGGAGACAGGGTTGGATACGCACGCATGGCTTCGCACACACCGTTTGGGGCTCTGTGTCTTCCGCTTACACCAGGACTCACCAGTCTGTTGTTGTTGTCAAAGAGCTTAGGTTACTTTTTTTATTAATCCGTTAGTATGAGTTTTAAGTAAATACTTGTTCTTTATTTACTAATTAAACTCATCTTAAGTTTTCTTCTCAGTAGACGAGAAAAAAGTTCAAATTTACCGCTTTATTTTAAATCCGCGATGCGTCGAACTGAGGTGACTTGAAAATATTTATTTTAATAATAAAATACTAAAAATGGACTTTACTTTGTTTTTCAAATATCAAGTTTAATTGTTTATTTATTATGATTAATGAATAATGAAAATTAGTTACATATTGTTAATTTATTTTAAATTATTATTAAATATCGTTATCATTTTTCATAGTTAGAAAGTGTGTAATTGAATTGTATAAACCTGTTGTGAAGATTTATATTAATAAATTTATTTTAAATAAAATAATAATGATGGTGAAGATAAGAGCGATAGTTATCGCGTGTTTTATGTCAGGGGTGGTTTTTGTGGGTGTAAATAGTGAGCAGAGATTTATCGAGACTCCGCCGAGTTATCAAGAGGTTTCAAGCGGTGAAGATGTCAAGCTGATTTGCAAAGTCCAGGATAAAAAGGGCCAGTGTATTTGGCAGAAAGATCGCAAACCGGTTGGCATGCACCCTGATAAATACGAATGGGCTAACAGACGAGGTGGTGGCGGTGGTGGGGATGCTGATTGCACTCTTCTTATCAGACGTGCATCTCTCGATTTTGATGACGGATTATGGGAATGCCAGGTGACACCTGGGGATTTTACTCGGCAGGATGCATTAACGTCTTTGGCCTCACGGCTTCTTGTTAGGGGTAAGTTTTTTTTAGGAAGAAATTTTATTTATCTGATAAATCGTGGATTTTGCAATTACTCAATATTTTTTAAATAATTATAATTAATTTAATGTCAAGATAGCAATATTGAGAAGCTGATGCATGTAAATTTAATAAATCTTTGTGGGAATATCTTAGATTAAAAATTTTTTTTGTTTTTTCTTTTTACATGTAACAGAAATTATTATTTTGTCCAAGATTTTCTTGTTTACATTCATTGTTTGTGCTCATTGAGAAGAAAATTAATTCTTGATTAGAAAGATCTGAAATAAGTGAATGGAAACAATGATACTTTTATTAAAAATAGTGTGTTTAAATGATTTTTTAAGAAAATTCAGTTATATGTTTTCAATTCGAGAATATATGATAATGATTGATAAAATAAATAAACCTTGGGCTATTTATACCTTCACTGAAGATTTTTATTTTTGCTCAGTGCAATATAATACCATTGTTAAAAAATCAAATCATTAAAATAATTAATTTGGTTTACAGAAATAAACAATTTCTTGTGCCAAGAAAATTATGAGCAAGAATAAATTTTCTTGGCTCAAGAAATTTTGACTTTATTTAATAAATTTTTTATCTTCCTTAATATTTTCTTGAGCCAGGAAATTTTATCCTCGAGTCAAAAATATTTTCTTCACTTCTAATGGATTAGATTAACCTTGGTAAATTTTTCTAGTTAAACCAAGAAAGCCGAGCTTAGAATACGGTGGTACGATCATGACTGGAGCGCTTACATTGAGAGAAGGCCAGGAGGTCACTATTTCCTGTGTATCTCGTTATGGCAATCCACCAGCACTTATTAAATGGTAAAACACACACATATGTATCTATTTAGTAGGGTGTTGTAAAAAAACTAAGAAGATATTATCAACTTCCCGCAATAGTTATCAATAAGTTTTAAATATTGAGAAGTGACAGTTTTCATTCAAATTTTCGAAAATCAATTTTTCGTCAGATCTCACGTCTGTAAAGTTGACATTGACTCGACCATTAATGATCTAGGCTATTATTTAAGCGAAAAAATTAATTTGTAGTGTTGAATTTGTTGCTCTAATTAGAATTTTGTTGTTTGATTAGATTCCGAGCAATCATTAATTATGTAGGTCAATAGTAGATTGTCGGCTGCCCAATTTCAAAACACAGTAACTAACATTTATAAATTTTAAAAAATTTTTCTTATTAAAAAAAAGTTTGCCTGCCAAATTGATGAAAAATTTAATTTATGAATAGAAAATACTTGAATATAAATATTTTTAAGAAAAAATACTTGAAATTAAGGTCTAAAAGTTATAAAAAATACAGCAATATTTAAAAAAATTAGGTATAAAAATTTTGCAGTTACTGTGTTTTAAAATTGGGCAGCCGTTGTATCAATGCTAACTTTACAGATGCTCAGATCTCGATGTTTTGTTTCCATTAAAATCGGTTGATTTGTTCGAGAGACATCATTGTCGAAACGAGTGTTTTTTCAAAATAACTCCTAAATTTCTGGTCAGATTGATTCTTTTTATTTAGCAACTTTATTATTTTTTTACTTAAAAAACTGCATCGAATGCTTTAATTTGCATTAAAATCGGTTTATTTAAGAACTATGAATTTTTGTACATTCCTCCAATTTTTAAATTTATAGAGCTCAAAAATGTATTACATACTTTTTCAAAACCTTTGAAATTCAATCACTTACGAGTATTATATTTTCAAGTGTTTTTTGAGTCCGAATATAGCGGGAAGTTCCAGGGATGGTCTGGAGGGTCACAAATGTTTTTTTCAAGACAATTTTTTTGCTAAAACAGATATTATGATATTAAAAAAAAATTTTTTTTTTTTTAGAAGGACTTCTTTTTTCATATCCAATTATTCAAAAAAATTATTTTTTTTTTGTATAAATCCATTAAAAAAATTCGGTAGAACATTAATGATTCAAAAATAATCATTTTCAAAAAATCAAATTTCCGTAAAAGTTAGTGAGAATGCAAAGTAATATTTATTCAATAAAAACTACTGAACAACTGTTGAAAGAATTTTTTTCAAATTAATTTTTCATGCCTCTGATTGCACGTAACCACTAAGCTAGAATTATTTGCTCTTTATACACAGTAAAAAATTTTGCGTCATTGCGTCAAAAAATTTTGTGTTAAAAATTTTTGTGTTAAATATTTAACACTTTTATGTGTAAATTTAACATTAATTGTGTTAAATTAACACAGAAAAATGTTAAATTAACACAAAAAAGTGTTAAATATTTAACATAAAAATTTTTAACACAAAATTTTTTGACACAATGACGCAAAATTTTTTACTGTGTACCACTGCAGGGCATTGAATTATTTTAATAAGTTCCCACGAAGTATATTTTGTAATCAATGAAAAAATATGAAAATAACATAAATTTTCATATACTTTAGACTTCTATGATTTGTACATGCGAATAAAATTAAAGACAATTACTCTATTGGTCATCGCATCTGTTTGAGAATTAAATTTTTTTCACATAAACATGATATGTACGAGGAATAAAAAATTTAAGCTTCAGCGAATGATTTTTAATGAAAAAACACATTTTCCCTTGCTACTAAAATGCAAACATTTAATTAGCGACTGAAAACCCTAATCTTTATGTTAAAACTCATGAGAATATTTTTTTAAAAGCAAAATGTTGAAAAGTATCTTAGCTTTAATATATATTCATATGATATGTTCTACAATCTCTTTGCGAGTATAAATTAGTATACATTAATAGTAAAAATCTAAAAGTAGAATGACGAGTTAATGTGAGTTATAAGATACAAGAAGCACGAGTCCGTAACAAGACGTCCTCGAAGCATAGTAGGAAGGGCTGTCGTCCAAAAGGATAGTCTTTTCCGTTTCATGGTCTGATGGAGCTAGCCGCTCCTTCAGTTCAGCTGTACTCAAGTCCTGTGACTTGGGTTAATGTGCTATTTTTTACTTAATTTTATTTTACTTTATAATTGAGATTTAATTTACCTTAATCACTTCAGGTTTATCGGCGGAGATGAGGTAGAACCTCTAAGGGAGCAAACCAACGCCACGGAAGTCGACAGTCCTAAAACTTGGGCTGCACATAGTTTGCTGAGGATCAAAGGAGCTAGGGAGAATCATGGTCTACCTATCAGGTGTCTCAGCTTACACTCGTCCAGTCCGTTACCTGCTATTGCTGAGAGTCGACTTGATATTCATTGTAAATTTTTATTACTTAATTTTTTTGTTTTTCAATGCATGGTTCAAATTACTTAGACCTTCTAGAATATCATGGACTCTTTAAAATTTTTTTTTATATAAAATTTTACTGGTGATAAATTTATCAAATTTTTTTGTCACTTTATGGAATAAAAATAAAAACTATTGCAGCGATTGTTTTTAAATTTTTAGAACATGTTTATACATAATTCAAATGTATAAGAAATTTTTCTTTACAAAAAATTTTCAGTATTCTTACAGTTATTGAATATTACTAAGTGGAGAAAAAAAATTGTTCCATTGATGCCGTAATTGCGGCGTTCACAATGCCTGGAGAAGAAAATATTCGTTAAACTAGAAGATATTTCTTATACGATGATTCAGAATAGAAAAAAATTGTAATTTTGGTTAACATTGCAGTAATCTAGTTTTAAGAAAAACGTGTTTAAAGATAAAAAAGAACCTTTTTGACCGAGGAACAGTTTCTCTAAAAAGTTGTAGCTCAAAGAGCTAAGATTTTTTGAGTTAAGATACATTCTCAAAATTGTAGTATGTAATTTTTAGAAATAAAAATTGTTGGAAAATGCAAAAATCGATTTTTTGAAAGTTTCATACTAATGATACACCTTAAAACAATTTTTTAATTTTTTTAAAAATTCGAGTATGTTCAAAATTTAATTTATTATTTCGATCAATTTTATAATATTTGTTCATTTATTTAATTTAAATGCCAAGACTGAACAGTCAAATGGAAAAATTATACAGTGTGTAACATAGATACATAGTACAAGTGTAGAAAATAAGTTCTAACAATTTCAAGATTGAAAGATTTATAAAAATTTTCTAATTCTATTATAATATTCTTAAATTCTTAAAATATAATTATCCAAAATTTTAAAATGTGTTTTGTAAAGTCTGTATATTCTCGATTTTATCAAATTTTATCATGTTTGAAAAGACTTTTTTCAACTCTCAATTTCTTACAACTCAAATTATATATGAGATATAATAACTTTGATTAATTTCCAGATTCACCAGAAGTACATACCGAAACTAGCCCACGTTTATTGACATCAGCATTAGAAGACTCAGCAAGTTTTATGAGCATAAAATGCATAGCTGACGCAAATCCACCAGCAGCAATTCGATGGTACAAAGATTCAGTGCCGCTAACACGCAGTAATTCTATTGACTCATTTGGCCAAAATTCAACCCACCGTAACGGTACAATGAGCGGTTCTGAAATACGTTTTGAACCTGTAAAACAAACAGACGCTGGACTTTATACATGCAAGGGAATAAATGTCATTGGTGAAAGCTCACCAGCTAATTATCGACTAGACATTCAATGTAACTATTAATTAATTGTTATTATCATTACTAATATTTATTTTAACCTTAGTGACGGAATGGTAGTTACGGACGATGTCTCGGATAGCTTAACTGGTAGAGCCTTTGGCGCGTAACCAAATGATCCGGGTTCGAGTCCCGGTCTGGGCTGTCTGAATTATTTTTTCGGTTACCGAAAAATTCCTACTAAGTAAGGTCCCTCCTCCCCCCTTTATCCTTTATTTCCCCAGTTCCCAAATTTGTCTTTAATGACAAATTTAGCTATAAATTATGGCTAATAACATAATTTATTTATGGCTAATAACATAATAATTATGGTTATAACATAACATAATTTATTAACTTAAGTATTTTTACACTAGACGGCCCGCGAATGAGAATAAATGACCGAATGAACAACACCAGCGGAGAAGTAGAAGTAACCGCATTGTTAGCTTCCACTGTTGATCCATTTGAATGCGACGATTTTGATGCTAATCCACCGGCACGATATCGGTGGGTGCATTTGAGAGGTGGTGTTCCGCAAACCATCGATAATTCTGTACACGGAGAAACAGGTTCGCGGAGACTCAGTTTGAAAAACGTCATCTGGAGCAACGAAGGAGAATATCGATGCGTTGCTTTCAACATCATAAATGGTGTTCGCAGAGAAATGTCCAGTGACACACGATTCATTTTACATGTATCAGGACCACCGGAAATTCAAACGCGTCGTTATAATCATAACAATGATGATGACAATGATCGTCTTAGTGATAACATGAATATGGATGAATCAATCGCCTGGGTTGGTGACTCGTTTCATATTTTGAAATCAAGGTTTTGCTCGAGACCACCACCGAGATTGATTGCTTGGCAATGGGGCAGTTCACACATACGATCAGGTTTGTTTATATTTATATTTAACTAAATAACAACAATAACAATAATAATAATAATTATAATAACAATAACAATAATAATGATAATTAATGAAATGGTGAATTAATTATGAGCCTAATTCTCAATTTAGTTATTGACAATGGTAGTTTAATTGATAGTTCTACACACTGAAAAAAAAAATTAACTTGATTCAAGAAAATAATTCTTGATTCAAGTGAATCATTTTGAAAAATTTAATTGTCTTGATTTAAATAGAAATATCCTTAAATCAAGTAAAATTAACTTAAAAAAAGAAAAATTTCACAGTTAAAAAATTTTTTTACTTAAGGAGTCTCGAGACCATTTATCTATCTAGGAGATCTGATAAAATTTGTATGTAAATCTTGCAAACTTTTAACTTCTAAAAATTAAAATCTGAAATGGAAAAATAAATATTTAATTTTAATATGGTATGTGAAAAAGAAGATAAATTAATTATGAATTACATTGCATAGTAATTGATTAAAAAAAATTTTTCTTATTAATAATTTTCCCAAAAATTAATGATGTCAATAAATCGGTGAAATATGGCAACGGCTTATTATTTGGAGAAAAAATTTTTATTTTCTTTGTTGACAACACTCTGATATTTACTAGGATTAGGTATAGAAAAATCTTTACGTATATTATAGAGTGTTAATCATCAAGGTTAAATTTTAAAGAATACGAATAAAAGTTTTATGGACACAATTTAACATTTTAAGATGCACTTATTGAATTAAAATCAACATTAGTCATTACTCCTTCATATACCAGCATGTAATAACGAGTGACTTTCATAATTAATTTTTCATTAACCGTACAGAGGATTGGTTTGAAATTTTAATACAAGACGTATAACATGTTCATTGACTGATATGCAAAATTTCAAATTGTTAGTAATACTATGCATTTGGTCTCGAAACTCCTCAATAAAATTCTTCGAAATGATTTTTTTGAATCAAGAATATTTTTCCTAAGTCAAATTAATGTTTTATTCAGTTTAATCGGAGAGATTAAGGTTCGATTCCTGGTTTGGTCCGATCCCGATATTTTTTCAAACTTATTCTAGATTTTCAATGAATTTAAATTGTGACTTACATTTAACATATTAAATTTCATTAATTTATATTAATCTCACCCAAAGATGAGACAATACGTCTCGAATATTGATGGTCGAGGTGAAATGTTAAATTGGGAATCAGGCCATAAATTAATTCAACAATTTATTAAAAATTAAAACCGATCTTCATTTGGAAATTAAAATAATAATAATAAATTTTCAGGAGAAAGCATTGAACCAAAATATGAAGCATTGCCACTAGAACCAATAAAAGAAAGTAACGAAACAACAAACTGTTACTACGCAAAGTTAGAAATACGTGATTTACAAAAAGAAGATTCTCGTGTTTACAACCTACTGATTGAAAGCGAAAAAGGACGCGATACGACAAGTTTGAGGCTTATAGTCCGAGATCCAATGGAAATTAAAATAATAGCCATCGCTGGTGGTATTGGGTTACTATTATTGTTTGTAATAATCGGATTAGTATTTTACGCGATATTGAAAGCAAGACACCGAAAATATCAGAAAAAGCGCGCGGAAGAAGAAGATGAAAACAGCATTGCTGCGGATGCATTTTATACCACAACACCCTCGATAAATAGGCAGAAAACTACGGCCTCACCGGCTAGTAAAGTTTATGTAAGGAAAAGCCCTTCCGAAGGCGGACTTGCTGTTATGTATGATTATAATCAGATTGTTAAACATTCGAGGACGCTCAGTCCTGAAGCATTGAAAATAAGAAGAGCTGCCGCTGTTCTTCAGCCACCTACTATTGTTTAATTAGTAAAATAATTATTAGATATTAATTATTAATAGAGTAATTTTATATATTTACATTTCATATTCATCGAAGAATTATTTATTGTTCCGCATCAGTTGTTGTATTTATAGAATATGTTATAAATTGTAATCGCTCTTTATTGTAATATTAATTCTATTATCGTGTGAAATGTTAACAGTGATTATATAATTATTAATGCGTTATTCTTATTGATATATTATTAATAAATAATATTAATTGGAGCTTTGTAAGATCAACAAAAAAAAATAAAATTAAATACTTGTATTTATTTATTTAAGATTATTGTTATTATTGTAATAAATAAAATGCATAGAATATTGATTAGAATTATTTAGTTGTACATGATACGAACAGAACAAATTTCGTACTGCGAGAGAGTTTATCAATATTAATGCTTGATATTCACAAAAATAGCGAGTGTCACGAAATAAGGGTGCATAGTAAATTACCGGTGAAAGCTGGCTAGATTTGATAACAATTATCTTATGAATCGGTAGCGTGAAGGTCAGCAGATCTAAGTACACGAAAGGAATCGTACATTTATGTATATATCTATGTTTATTTATGCTTATAGGTAACCGTTGCGAGTAATAATAAAATATGCAAATAACTAATGCTTCAAAATCTATTCGGTACGCTTGGGGTTGATTATAGACTAGGGTAATGACCATATGAATGGGTTAATGTCCGGATATTGAGGGGTTGCATGTAATATGATGAAAATAAATGTTTTCAATATATTTAATGTGATAATTTTCAACTTAGTTTTTGCTTTGAGTATCATTTTTAAAATGTAAATTTAAAAATTAATAATAAAAAAAAAATTTCTTATAAATTTTTCCCAAAAATTAGCAATCAATTTATTGTTAAATAATACAATTTACTAGTAAAAGGCTTTGGAGGATCTTTTTTATTTAATTATCTTTTCCTAATATTATTTTCTTTTCCTAGTATTATCAATCTTTTTTACTTGTTTGGTTTTATAATTTCATTTTTTTCAAATCAACTGTTAACAAAAAAATATTAAATTTTTTAGAAAATTATTAATTAGAAAAAATAAAATTACATAGTAACAAAATTATCTTCAATACGCATGACTCTGATATAATATTCATATTCATAAATAAATGCAAACTGTTTCTAAGAAATTTAAGTACCACATAGTAGAAATCCATCAATTATTAAGAACCTACAGGCGATCTGCGGTCAAAAACCTTTTACTGTATGGACGCTTCTATAAATAATAAAATATACAAATCTTAGTCTTGTGAATATATTAATAATACTGTAGGTAGAATACACAGATGGGACCTAAATATTATCAGTTAAACATTGACCATGAGGAGCGTAACAACAGATCAACGAATTAATTGGACCGAGGAATCAGTAAATGCATTTGGATTGTACAAATATATGATGCAGGTTATTTGTTCGTGGCCACTAGAATATAGAAATAATTATTGGAAAATTCGCATTGTGTTATTATTTATTTATTTGGTAATATGTGTTTATTATCAGGCGCTAATACGTATGTTTTAATTTTTTTAACATTTTTTTAGTATAAGACACAGAAATTTTTTATTCAAAATAATATTTCTTCTCACAAAAAAATTTGTCTATAAGAATTTTTTTGGTTCAAAAAAAATTTTTCAAGTGTTCAAGTGAATTTTAATTTAATAATTTTTTTTTAGATTCAAAAGTTGAGTAATAATATTTCTTGTAATTTTTAGCTAGTCTCCGGTAATTTTTATATTAGAGAAATGCTGGACCATTGTGGAACAAGTTATGAAATGGCGACATTGTTTGGAATGATATTTGGCGTGATTTCGGGAATAATAAAAATCATACTTTTGAATTTATCTCGTGACAGCACATCGTTTATATTAAAAAATATTATTGACGACTGGTGGATTATCAAAGACAAGAAATCAAAGTTTATTATGAAGAAATATGCATCTCTAAACAGAATGTTATTTTACGGATTGTTGACACCATTTTTGATGTACACGGTCAAACTGACTTTAGAAAAAATTCCACATACTGTTTTAATAGACAACACAACTGTTCTATTGCGAACTATTCCTATAAGCTCCGAATGTTGGAATTTTTCAGACACACCTACAATTATTTACATTATTCGCTTCGTTTGGCGTACTTTTGAGTTCATGATTTACAACATTGTCAGTTGTGGAATAGATCTGTATTTTTTTGTTATAGCAATGCACATCTGCGGGCAAATGGAAATAAGTAACATGAATATAAGAGATTTTATGGAGATCCATAATGGTGTTTTTAAAAGTGAAAAATTTTATGCTGTTATTAATCGCCAGAAATATTTATTAGATTTGATGGATTTGCTACGAGAATCATTTAACTATGTGATTCTAGCGGTGTCGTTGATCGCTGCCGTTCATTTGAACGTAATCGGTAATTATATGTTATTTATAACGACGTTTTAAATAACAAACCGACTTATTTTATGACTTTTTTGTACAGTTTGATACTAAAAACGTCAATTTATTTATATAAAAAAAAGCAGATTATTTTCTGCCAATATTTTGTAAAAATACTTTAATTGTGATAAATTTTGAATTGCAGTTATAATGGTGTTTGTAGCTTTGAAGAATAATAACATTAGTTCAGTCGTCGAAGACGCTGCAGGAAATATTATATATTTTTTCTCTCAAATATATATTTATTGTTATGTAAGTGATAAAATGTCATCAAAAGTCGAAGAATCTTGTTTAGCAGTGTATAGTTGTTGTTGGTATAATTTTTCAAATAGAGTTAACAAGGATATTGTATACATCATGTTGAGAAACAGTCAAAAATTTTATCTCACCGCAGGAAAATTTTATAATATGAATCTGAGTAATTTCACAGACATTGTAAAAACTCTATGCTCATTTTTTTCAGTTATGAGATTAGTTATATTTGAGTAAATATATTGAGATTCTCTAATGATTTCGTTAATTTATGACTTTAATAAAAATAATAATATATTGTTTAATTTTCAATGTAATACATTATTTTTGCATTCGTTATTATAATAATCTAGAAGTTTATCGACGAATAACTTCACGGAAAAAAATAGATGCTGATGCAATAGGATGCAGTTCTGTGAGAGCAACAGGATTTTCTTGGAGTAGCGAAAGAATTTTTCCAGTGGGAGCTACAAGATAAAACTGAAAATTTTAAATGACGTTTATTTTTAGCAATTTTACACTGTATACAGTCGGGAATGAATTTAGAGTAAATTTTATTTCTATTACTTATATAGAGTACCAGAGTAAATAAGTATAAGTCATTTTTTTTTCGTCAGGATTGAAAAGATATTCAAATTCAAAAAAATAATCAAATTTATATCAGTTACTAATTTTGAAGAAAAATTATGATTTTTAAGAGAAATTTGAATTTTGAAAAAAAAAAATTCGAACTAAAAAACATCTCAATCTAAAAAAAAAATTTCAATTAAAAAAAATTGTTAATTTTGAAGAAATATTAAATCCTGATAAAAATAAAATTAAAATAAACTGTTTCATTTAATGTCATACTTTTTGATTATTGTTACGAAGATTGCTAAAAAAGTTCTTATACGCCTCAATCAAATTATTATTATTATAAATTACTCATAATGAGAATTTTTCCAAAATTTGGAATTTTTTCACATTTTGATTTTTTTTAGAAATTTGAATTTGGCCTTTCAAACTCGACTTTTTTTTCTTTTCAAAATTTGAGTTTTTTACAAATTTGATTATTTTTTTCAAATTAAATATTTCTTTAATCCCGACAAGAAAAAATTTCGGCATGAGACTTATTTTAATTGATTAAAAATTATTTATATACATTTAGTCAGGTACTCTGAGTGATAGAAACAAAAATTTACTCCAAATTCATAAAATTGAATTTTGGAATCTAAACTTAAAATTTGACTGAAATATTTCTTTCACTGAACAGTTCTGTAAAAAAATCCATGACACTTGAACAAAAATTTCTCTATCTGCAAATGAAGATATTAAGGAAAATGCCTATGAAAGTTTAATCTGTAGAAGTTACAGTTTAACAATCGAAATTTTTCATAATCCAGATATTACTTACCATTTCTATTAGGGTTGAATCTCGTCAAGTCCGTTCTCAATCGTCCTCTACATGGTAGAAGGAATATTTCAGCCGAATTTCAAGTTATTAAGTATTGTAGTACTATTCTCTAAAACTAAATTAGTAAAATTTTCACTTATTGAAATAGCAAATATAAAAACTAAAATAAAACTAGTAGTTTCAAAATGAATGTACTAAATTTATTACGTCTGTAGGCTTTATTTTTAATTTTTTAATAATAAAAATAGTGATTATGGAAAGCTGACGACCAAGCCGAGCTTAAAAGTTATTAAAAAAATATTAGATTGTGGTGAATAATTAAAAAAAAAATTGAAACATGCTCTCACTTGAATAAAAAACGATTTAAGGTTCAAATATTAACAATCATATATATAAACCCTTTGAATAATTTTTTTGTATTTTTTTTTAAATACATAAACAACGATATTGAACAAAAAAATTCCAATTGAACCATTATTAAAAAAGTTATGAGTGAAAAACCCAAAAAAAAGGCCATTCGGCAGCTGAAATGGAAGTAGATTTTATGATGAATAATGAAAATACTACTAGGGTTGCATACGAAAAAAAAAAAATACATTTTTGTTTGATTAAACAACAATGACGTCAAAACGAATGCAAAAGTAAAATTTCATTAAATCTGTCTGAGAAAGTAGGTAATTTTTGGCCTAGACTGATAATGAGGTACACAAATTAAAGCTTATTTAATAAGTTTTCAGATGCCATTTATAGAATTTTGATAAGATATCGCGTTCAATTGTAATTGCACAGAAATACGGTAAAAGTGAAAATTTTTGCGATTTTTGAAATTTTTGAATTGCTCTCATTTCTAAACTAATCGACAGATTTGGCTCATCTTAGAACTTAACCTCGGAAATCGTCCTAAGAATAAGTATGTTACGTTTTATTGAGATCTATTGTTATGGCTCAAACAGGTCTTACGGCTGTACCTCCCCGCATGGGCCCCGCTGGTAACTGGTCGGGTTGTCATTATATTACCGATCAGGCTAACGCAGTTGTTGAATGGGTTGATACAGTTAACTGAGTACGAGGACAGATTGACATTAAATTCAACTCAATTCACATCTGTCCTATGATAGCGTAAATGCTTAAGGGCAGGGTTTTTCCTTGCCAGCAAACTTGGCTGTGTATTTCCTATGTGAGGGTAGGATAGATGTACGTGCGTGTATAGCTCTTTTGAGCCCAGGAAACGGCCTCTTCGGAGGTAGGCGAAAGCCTCGCCATATATTCTTCTTCTGTCTTTTGCTTTTTCTGTCTCAACTTCAGTTTGAATGCATCGTCGTGATGACTGCCATTCCTCGTCCAGTTTCTTGAATCTTCCAAGAGCATTGACTACACCGGTTGTCTTGGTCTTTATCTCCTTGTGTAAAGATAATAAGAAAATAAAGATAAAAGTCTTATTTTACAAATTATTAAAAAAAGTTATTTTAGTATAAATACAAAAATTTGATTTGTACCTCTAATTCTATCTGAAACACTGGTCAAGAAAATATCGATTACTTTTGATAAGTAATTTCTAATGTCAGCGCACTTATAAAATAACAAATACCCTAACAAATTTCCTCACCACACCAATGAAGTTTATTCAACCAATGATGAATCATTCTATAACCCTAAAATAAATTTTCTCTCAACAGAAAAAACGGCGCATTCGCCAAATTTAAAATTCTGGCACATACATTTATGCATATTGTCTTCATATGCATTCATATCGGGCTAAATAAGTAATAACCTTCACATAAAATATTGATTGCCTGATACAGGCCATATTTATGATCATGTTAATTTTTTAAGCTCGATTATGAATAAAATATAACACAATAAATATAACATGATTTAGAATTATTTTTGCAGCGGTATCGGGACATATAAAAATCCTATTTTTACACATTTACAATGATAACATAAAATTTATTGTGACAAGTTTCATAAATGATTGGTGGACAATTGAAGATGAAAAATGCAAAAAAATAATGCATGAATATTCGTCATTGAATAGAGTATTATTCTTCAGCATATTGACATCAATGTTTTGTTACACGTCAAAATTGACCATCGACGGATTACCAAAAACTATTTTAGTTGACAATATTACTGTTGTTGAACATCTACTTCCATTGAGCGCTAAATGTTGGGATTTTTCTAATACAAATATTGTCATTTACGCTTTTCAATTTGCATGTCGTATTTTTGAGTTTATTATTTACAATATCACCAGTTGTGGAAAATTCGAAAAAACAAAATTTTACAAAATCGTAATCCGACAAAAACATTTAGTTGATTTGATGCATATGTTACATAAATCATTCACCTATATAATGCTTACAGTATTGTTGATAAGTGGAATACATTTAATTATAAGTATGATTCAATATATTTTTATAATTATATTTTTTATCATGTACAAATTGGGACTACACTGAGAAAAATCATTGTCCAGACAAAAATTTCTTAGCTCAACAATTTGTTGAAATGCACCAATTAAAATTAATTACTTATTGACAAAATAATATCAATTTGATCAATTCTTCAGACAAGAAATTATGTTCTCGATAATTATCAAAAATTGATGTTTTTGTATCAAGAATAATTTTTTTATAGAAGTATTTTATTTTCTCAGTGTAATTAATTTAAATCCGTGTAAATGTTTTTTTTTTTAATCTCTCTCATCCTTCATGATTGAACTAGATCATTTATCTAAAAATTGAAAAATTTTTAAGTCAAAAAGAAGTACACAATACATAACTAAATATTTTCACAAATTTGTATATGATTATTAAATTATATGCAGTACTGCTGTTTAATAATAACAATGTTTGTTACAGTCATCATGATATTTATAGCGCTAAAAAATCACGATATTAGTTCGGTAATCCGAGATGCTGCTGGGACAATTTTGTATTTTTTTTCTCAAATATTTATATACTGCTATGCTGGGGAAAAATTGAAATCGGCTATGCAAGAGTCATGTTTTTCAGTGTTTAGCTGTTATTGGTATAACTTTCCAACGAAGAATTGTAAGGATATAAAATATATTATGCTAAGAACTAGTCAAGAATTCCATTTAACGGCAGGAAAATTTTATCGTATGAATTTGGAAAATTTTATAACCCGGGTCGAAAAATTTAAACTGATTTTAAGCTAAATGATCTGCATTTGAACTTATTGATCTGTATTTGAACTTTTAAAAATATTTTCATCTATATTTGATCTACTATTCAAATTATTTTTGATCTGTTTTAAGTCTAAATAACTTTTTAGTAAAATAATTGAGCAGCTATGAATATTTTATGCTGTTTCTAATCTAATGAGACTAAAAAGTTTTAAAAGTTCGATCGGTTTTTAGTCTAGTTAATTTGTAGATGGACTTTATGTATTGTTTTCAAATTCAATATGAAATCTTATACTGTTTTTGATCTACAATTTTCACTCTAAATGTTCGAAGGCCAAAAGTCGACTAAGATAGTGACTTATATTTTTTTGGACTCACAAGTATCTCATTAAAAATTATAAGTCGCATTTATTTGAAAAAATAAATTAATTTATAATATATTCATACGTTCTCTTGTTTTATGAACTGAACGTCGATTATAACCTTACATCTGTCATATTTATTTGTCACAGCTTAACATTTCATGGATTATAAAAGTTTTGTAACTGCGAATATTAGTTGCAGTGATAACTAATAAATTTGTATTAATATACGTATATAAAATAGTTCTCATCGTTTGATTATGGATCTAAATCTAGAGTTTTCTAATTATCGTTATTAAACACAATGTGAATACATTGACAAGATTAAAATGTTGACAAGATGACAAGATTAATGGTAAATTTTATACTTTCTCGCATCATTTAATGAGCGATATTCACTATTTGGTAGTGCGAAGAATACCGCTTGGTATACACTGCACTACGAAATAGTGAATAGTCACTATTTCAATTTCAGAGAATGAAAAGCTGTGCCCTGTAGAGGATCTTCGAGGACATGAATAAAATAATAATAAATAAATAAATATATTATTATTATTTTTATTATTATTATTATTACTATCTAACTCGTAACAGGTCTGTTTTTGATCTACAGGCGATCAAAAACCGACTAAAAATTATGCAACGTTTTTGTTTTTTTTGACCTTGATGCGATCAAAACCAGTTAAATGATTGTAACAAAAAAAGTCTGATTTTGGTCTTGAAACAATAGAAAACAATTTTATTATAACATTAAAAATGATCTGAAATTGGTCTGAATTTGGAATAGTATGGGCAAAAACAGATTAAATTCTTATATAAAATAGATGCACATAATAAAATTAAATTGAATGAAAAATATTAAAAATTTTTATTAATCATAAAACAGACTAAATTTTTTGACCCGGGAAGTGTTATTAAAACACTAGTATCTTTTTTTTCTGTGATGAGGCTGGTAATTTTTGAATAAACAGAGTGTTAAATGATAATAAGTTTATGATAATGAGTACTCCGAATATGTATTTTTTGACTTTTACTTTTACTAAGACAGTATATTATTAGTTGAATTTTTAAATATTTTACTAAATATAGACTATTTACATTTAGTCTTACAATTTTGACAATAGTTACTAGTCCTTCAGAAGAATGATCAAGTATCGTGATAGAAAATTTTCAAATATCAACAAAATTTTTTCAATAAGAGAGAGGTGATTAAAAGCCTACTTTTAAATTTCCTGATGGCGTTACTGTGACTCTAACCAAAATTCCAGGATTTACTTCAAAAATAAAAATTTAAGGGATATTTAATTATTCTATTATTTCGCAAAATAAATTTTTCATTATAATTTTGAAATACTAGTATCATATATGAAAAACCGCGTTAAGTTTTTGTGACTATGATTTTCTTGAGTCAATCCCTTGACAGATATTTTTTTAATTCAAAAATTAAATAAAATATCTATAAAATAAAATAATGTAAAAGCCAATATTGAGATTGTTTATTAGTTATTTTTATAATAATTTTTAATCAATATGTATCAGAAATTTGAAAGAAACAGAAATAAGAGAAGTTAAGGAGGTATTTTTAATTATTGACGAAGTTATATACGCAATGTAGCTATTTCATTGACTTCGCGAATAGACCGGTCGTCCTAGTGAAACTCGAACCTTTAAAGGAATTTTTCTGTAAACTATTATTTCAACAAGGTTGACAGGATATCTCAAGTTCCCTGTATTCCTCGATAACAAGGTGTATTCCTCGATAACATCTAGCAGAATAAATACAAAATTTCGATATTTACTACTTTTTAAAAATCTCGAAGTGAAAAAATAGGCAAAAAATCGATCGTTTTTTTAACAGTTGCCGTTTTGTGAAAAAAATTTTTTTTTCGAGATAGGGGCTATAATGACATCCTTGCTGATTAAGAATACTTTTTTCCGATGACTAGAAAGAATAGAACTATGTCAACCAGGACGTACTATTTTTTTGACCCGCCACATTACCATTATTTTTTCGTTTAAAAATTTTTTTTGAATATTTTTAAAATTCGAATAAATAATTGATAAAAAATGGATGGTAAAAATATATGTTGGTATTTATTATCAAGCTTTGAAAAACCTCCCAAGTCCATGTCTCTAGACTAGAATACCTCTTTCAATAAAATAAAATAATATCAACTATTAGTTACAGCACAGTTAACTAGTGGCATTGAAAGGATAAAAGATTTTTAAAAAAATATTGATTTTTAATAATTTTCATTTCTTTATTAATTTAGTTCAATAACTTACGCATATCTTTAAGTATCTCCAGTGTTTCGAGTTCAAATAGTATGAATATTTATCAAATTTAATTTAGTTTTTTTATTCAAAAGTTATTAAAAATAATTAAAATATTAAAAAATTGATTAAAAAATTCTCTGGTTATTCTAGAGTTTAAAAATCCATCAACCTTCAGGTTTTTCTGATCGATCACCACTCTGAATAATTTTTATTCTACTGTACTGAATTTTTTTACTTGTTATCGCTATAACATTAAAAAAAAACTCATAAAATTAAAAGTTGACCCAGTTCAATCATTAAAGTTCCAGTGACTGAAAAAACTAAGACCCAATCGAGAAAAAATTAAATATTATATTACAGTCAACTTTCCTCAAATCAAGTAGATCTGATATTTATTATCTAGTATGTATTAATCAAATCACTAACAATTCACGGTTTTTTGATACGACCTATAACATAAATATGAAGTGCTTGTCTACGAAAATTAAGTTTTACCAATGCGCATCTTCTAAATATAAAATTAATGTATATATATAAATTAATATTTTTCCCAAAAATATTTTATATAGAAATAAATAAGCAAATATATTCTAATTAAATATTGATAATCCGAGATATGAACCATCATTACTACTGCAGGGGTTACACCGATCCGACTATGAATAATACATAATATCCTATATAATGTCATTAATAAATTACTATTCTCTGTCGTCTGCATGATGCAAGCGCTTAAATAATATTCAGTTCAATTTTGACAATGAAGGGCAAAATGACAGAAAGTGAAACAATAAAATGGACAGACGAATCAATGAAAGCTATTGGATTATACAGATATATAATGAAAATAATATGTTCGTGGCCTTTGGAACCGAGGAACATCTTTTGGGAAATCCGTATTTTTTCACTATATGTCTACTTGGTAATTTTGATTTTAAATGGGTATGCTTTTATTGTTAGATCACTGATTACACTCTATGTTAATTTAGTTATTGATATAAATAAGGAATATTGTATCATTATCGAATTCTGGTAGAGAATTTTGATTAGCTTATTGGTCAAAATTAAATTGCATTACAGATGCCATTAAGACGTAATAATGTTCAAAACGTTTAATACTGACAAAAAAAATTTTTTTACAAAATTTTTGTCAATATTGTACTTTTAGATCATTACATCGACTGCTTGAAAAACAAATTTTTTATAGATCCTTATGGTATCTCTAAATTAACAATTAATTGAATTTTTTTCATTTTAGATAATTGCAGGGGTTTTTCTAATCCACGAACTACTCGACCAATGTGGTACAAGTTATGAAATAGCTTCATTATTTGGAATGATATTTGGAACAGTGTCAGCTATAATTAAGATATCTCTGTTGAATTTAAACCATAAAAATATATTATTTATTCTTAAAAATGTTGTTAATGATTGGCAGACAATCAAAGACAATGAGTCTAGAAAGATTATGCGACAATATTCATCATTGAATAGTATCTTATTTTATGGAATCTTGACGCCGTTGATGTTGTACACAACAAAGTTTATTATAGAAAGTATTCCTCATACTGTTTTAACAAATGATAATACAACCGTTTATGTACGCACTACGCCCATGAGTTCAGATTGCTGGAATTTAGCAGATATACCGATTGTTGTTTATTTGATTCGTTTCGTGTGTCGTACGTTCGAATTTGTAATTTATAATATTGTCAGTTGTGGTATTGATTTATATTTTCTTGTTTTGGCGTCACATCTTTCCGGCCAAATAAAGATTAGCAACATGAAAATTGAAAATTTCTTAGTTGACAATAACAAAGTTTTTGTACGTAATAATTTTTATAAAATTATTTATCGTCAAAAATATGTATTAATGCTGATGGATAAATTACGCGAATCTTTCAATTATATAACACTGGCAGTACTGATCATAAGTGGAATTCATTTGAACATAATGAGTAAGTCTTTATTTAAAAAGTAGCATTACACGGAAAGAAAAATATGGGAACTATTCCCATAATTTTATGGGAACAGTTCCCAGGCAATTATAGGAACTGTTCCCATAATCATAGGAAATTTTTCCAAAATTATAGGAACATTTCCCATAATATTATGGGAAATATTCTCATAATGATAAAGTAATGGTTCCTATATCATTATGGGAACTAATCCCATCGTGGGAA
Organism: Cotesia glomerata; assembly: GCF_020080835.1. NCBI lineage: Eukaryota > Metazoa > Arthropoda > Insecta > Hymenoptera > Braconidae > Cotesia > Cotesia glomerata. The sequence continues at coordinate 21,958,837 of NC_058159.1, read as the reverse complement.
TGGTTCCTATATCATTATGGGAACTAATCCCATCGTGGGAATGGTTCCTATATCATTATGGGAACTATACCATTATGGGAATAGTTCCCATAATGGTATAGGAAGGATTCCTAGAATATTATAGGAATAATAATACATAGGAATAATAACGATGGGAATGGTTCCCATAATGGTATAGGAATGGTTTCTATAATTATAGGAATGATTTCTATACAGTTATAGGAACCATTCCCATAATATTATGGGAAATATTCCCATAATGATAAAGTAATGGTTCCTATATCATTATGGGAACTATACCATTATGGGAATAGTTCCCATAATGGTATAGGAAGGATTATAATATTATAATATTATAGGATTATAATATTATAGGAATAATTCCTATACCATTATGGGAATCATTCTCAAAATAAAATAAAGATAAAATCTTCGTGCGGAGTGAGTTCAAAATGATTCCTATAATATATACACGGAAAAAAAAAATTGGGGCTGCCACATTATACATTCATATAATTTTCATGTGACAGTAACATAATTTTCATGTAGTAGGCAATAATAGCTAAAACAACAATAATAATTAAATAATGATAATAATTATAACGATAATAATCTATATTATTAAGAGAATAAGAAAAATTTTGTGGCCAGTGTATTTATATGATAAAATGGGTTTTTGCTTGGAGTTGTGCCTTTTCAAGGTTTCATATCATTCTCACCAACAGTCAATTTATTATAATAAGAATTTAGGCTGCATTCGAAAATGCCCTGTGTCTAGATACATAATGAAGAAATGACCTTGTATCTGGTAAACTATTGACATTTTTGAAGATATAAGCTCATCTCGATGTTACACTCATCAAGAGTTTTCATTTGAATACCCACATGCATTTTGATATATTTTTCATATATGGGTCATTCTCAGTTAAGACGTAAATTCGACGTCCACGGTGAAAAATCATCTTTTTTAAAATAATTTAATTATCTCTTAAAGCTCGTGCTCATGTAAGTGGTCACTCAAATTAATTTCTTAATTTTATTTAATTTAGTCACAATTTTATCTCAGTCCGAAAACATCTCTCCCCTGGCTTGTCCCCGGGCTGATTCTGTTTATATATTAGTAATTTAAAGTGCTTAGAAATCAAATAGATTATTTAGATTATATATTTCAACAAAATAAATTAAATAAATTCTCGTAATCAAGCGAGTAAAATTGCATGATATTTTTTTTTTCTTAAAAAAAATTACGTTTAAGTTTGTCCCCCACATTTTGCGTCTTGTCCCCTGGCATGTTTATTTTCCTGTAAAATCGGCATTTGTTTACCGACTCGCGGAAATTGAAGACCTTAAACGAACGTCGTTGAGTTTATACTTTGGAGTCAGGACCACTCGAACTATATCCCAGTGAACACATGACTTCAATATGACGTCATTTATAAGTCATAGGAATGTCACAATATTTTACGTAAATATGACGTAAAATTGACCTGTCTTGTGATCCAATTATGATGTAAAAATATATGATATATTTTTGACATCATACTGATGTAAGTTTATTACTTCTCTATGATGTAACGGAAATGACTTAGATATTACGTACAACTGACATAATATATAAAATACAATATTACGTAACATTAATGCCATCATTGTATGTCATAACGACGTAAGTTTAACATTATGCATTTACATCAGTGACAAGTTACGGTTGTACGTAATCTTGACGTAAGTTTAACATCATGCGTTTACATCAGTGACAAGTCACGGCTGTACGTAATCTTGACGTAAGTTTAACATCATGCGTTTACATCAGTGACAAGTCACGGTTGTACGTAATCTTGACGTAAGATTAATATCATGTGTTTACATCAGTGACAAGTCATGGTCTTACGTAATACCGATACCATCTGAGAGTCATTATTTAACATCAATAATTTGTCACAATTGTACATAATACTGACATAATTTGAAAGTCATTTTCTAAATCAGTGACAAACGATTATTTTCCATAATATTGATAAAATTTGGGGGATGTATTTTTTTAATATTATCGATTGATCAAAATTTATCAAATATAAAACTTCTTTAACAAGATGTCTAATTTACAATTAATCGCTAAATATTAGTGAAAATTGGTTTAAAATTTAGTAAGAATCAGGAAGAGGTAAACAGCTGATTTAAGCTGGTACCTTGTAAATTTAAGTCCGCTTTTAATAACAAAAATTTATAATTTATAATATTAATGAATATATCTAACATATTAGCAAATAACATACAAAATATTTTTCATTTACGTTTTTAAGAAAAACATACAAATTAAATACATGTGGGATATAAAATTTTTGTATCTTTGCTTGTATGTTTCCATACACTGCAGAAAAAAAATCTTGACTCAAAGGTAAATTTCTTTGGACCAAGAATATATTAAAGATGACTGAAAATTTCGTGAATGAAGTCAAAATTTCTTGACACTAAAACACTTCTTGCTCCAATATAACTTCGGCCTCCGTCAAAATTTTCTTGGTGCAAGAAATACACGTCTTTCGTTGAATATGTTACAGACTTATATTTTTTCCATCAATTTAGGGACCTTTATCCATTGTAAAATATTTTCGACTTCATTCGGTATAAATGATTTGGTTGAAACTGATAACAAAATACCGAGTTCAATTTATGTGGCATGAACTCTAAATTTTTAAACCGTCAAGCGAGTAAACATATAATTTCTTATGATTTCACGTCAAGAAATTAAATGTCAGTCATTTAAATATTGCACTATTACTTGAAAAATAATTTTCTGACATTAGTGCTGCTACTTATGAAACATTGTATTTGAAATAATTCAAACAGTTCCATGATTGTTATTGACGAGACTAATAGTATTTTACGCAGTAAAAAATTTTGCGTCATTGCGTCAAAAACTTTAGTGTTAAAAATTTTTGTGTTAAATATTTAACTCTTTAAGTGTAAATTTAACATTTATTGTGTTAAATCAACATAAAAATGTTAAATATTTAACATAAAAATTTTTAACACAAAATTTTGACACAATGACGCAAAAATTTTACTGTGTACATCAAGTTTCATAATGTTGTTAGTATGTTAAATTAAAGAAATTCAAATTTCGAAAAAATTGAAATTAAAAAGAAATATAGATTAAAAAAAATGGTATACTTAAAAGAGTTGAAATTAAAAAAAAATCTAAATTTTGTAAATTGAAATTTTGAAGAAGAAAAATCCAAATGAAAAATACTAAATCTTCGGAAAAATTAAATAAAAAAAAAAATTCGAGTCTTGAGAAATCAATAAGTATTAAAAATATTCAAATGACACGGATACATCGTTTACTCTGAAAAAATTTCACTTTGTGAAAGTTCTCTGGGTCCGCTTTTAGACGAAAATTTTTGAAAGTGTAAGATTCAATCAATTCTTATGAAAATTTATAAATTGTCTATTAATTACCACAAGTTTCACTAGAGAGCCTTTTATAAGAGTTTTTACAAAGTTTTATAGAACTTTATAAAATTTCATGAGTTTAATGAATATTATTAGACTTGAATTTTATACAATTCCAGCTCTTAAAATCCATTTAATCTCAGAAAAAATTATGAAATAAGCATTTTTCGTCATGTAAGGCTTATCACGTAAGTTATTTACTTCGTGACATGAACCGTTACTTGGACAAGTGAGCAGCGTTCCAGACTCCGACACGTGAGGACCCAAGTTCGAGCCCAGCATATTTCAGGATTTTTTCATCAAGTATCAACATATAACTAGTGTTTCAAACTGTAATAAGTCCACAACACTATAATTAATTTCAAAATTGCCATCTTTTTATTTTTGAGAAATTTTTTTTTAATATTTTTTCTGAGGTACAATTCTTACATCACTTACATCACTTTTACGTCATAATGACATCATTATCATGATATAGACATCACAGGTATGTCATATTGACGTCATAAATGTCATTGAGACATAATACTGACGTCATGACTACGTCATATTTTTACGTCAGAATCTTACGTCAAGAAGTGTGAAATAATGAGTCACATATGACTCATTCGTGACTTGTATCTTACGTAAATCCTGACATAGCCCAATGTCATTTTGACGTCACATTGACGTAAACGTGTTTACTGGGTAGGTGCGCAGTCATTTTGTTATTTATTTCATTACTGATATTCTGTGGATCAGTTGAGAAGGAGTGAACGGAGTCTCTCCCCTGGTAAATTTTATTCTAAAAATATTTATCTAAAAATTTTAATACATCTGTATATTTACTTCTTGTTGTGCATAGATTCTAAGTTTTCTTGGTTAATCGCGTACAATAAATACATTTGTCATTACTTCTGTTTTTGTTACTAAAAAGTATCTCCCCTGTTTCTATCTCCCCTGTCTTGTAAAGGCCAGGGGAAAGACACGAACTCCAGGGGAGATATGAAAACTTCAAACTAGAATTTTTTTTATTGTTTAAAGGTTGCATATTGTTATTTAATTTAACGTATAAATATATTCACAGTATAGTTCATTGAAAAAACTCGATTATTATGTTTTTTTTACATACTGTTTATCAAGTTTCTCCCCTGGATTGAGTATCTCCCCTGGTTTCTTATAAAACAAGATAAAATTAATAAATTGACTGACCGCCTTGCAGACACGTTTAGAATGATTGTTTTGATCGAAACATGATAAAATTTAATTAAGTTTTCAAATTTTTTGTCGTGCCGCGTTTTATTAATAAGCGATTTACGTATTAACTGAGAATGACCCATATATAAATATATAAAATATATGAAAAATTGATGTGGATACTTAAATGAAAGGTCTCGATGGGTGTAACATCGAAATGAGATTATATCTTTAAAAATGTCAGTAGTTCACAAGACACAAGGTCATTCCTCAATTATATGTTTAGAGATAGAGCATTTTCGAATGCAACCTAAATATCTATTATCATAAATTGACTATCGACGAGAATGATATGAAACTTTGAAAAGGCACAAATTCAAGTCAAGTCCTTTACAATGACACTAAATTTCACTAAAAAAATCGATTTCATCATGTGACTATCTAGGAGACAAAATTGTTCTTATTCTCTTAATAATATAAATTATTATTATTTAATTATTATTGTTGTTTTAACTATTATTGCCTGCCACATGAAGATCATGTTGCTGTCACATGAAAGTCATGTATCTTCCACAGAAATGTATCATGTGGCAACCCCAATTTTTTTTTCCCTGTAGGATTTAAACCTATATATTGTGGAAACCATTCTTATACTATTATGGGAATGGTTCCCATAAATTATGAAAACCATTCTTATAATAGTATAGGAATGATTCCTATAGCATTATGGGAACCATTCCCATAATATTATAGGAGTAGTTCCCATAATGATATAGGAATAGTTTCTATAATAGTATAGGAACTATTCCTATAGCATTATGGGAACCATTCCCATAATGGTATAGGAATAGTTCCCATAATTTTCTTTCCGTGTATAGGGAATATTTCTATAATTGGTGGGAATGGTTCCCATAATGGTTATAGGAATTATTCCTAGAATATTATAGGAATGGTTCCAATACTGGTGTGGAAATAGTTCCCATAATGATATAAGAACAGTTCCCAGGTCATTATGAGAACCATCCCTATGATATTATGGAAACTATTCCTAAACCATTATGGGAACCATTTCCATAATAGTATGGGAACTATTCCTATACTATTATAGGAATAATACCTATCATATTATAAGAATTATTCCATAATAGTATGGGAATTATTCTCATGTAGTATTAAAAAAATATTTATTGCCAAAATAGTGAAAAAGTTCTCTTATAATATGGAGGATTGAATGAAGGTTTTGGACAAAAATTTTTTAGTAACACGAAATTAAATTTATGATAACGCTTATTTGCAGGGATAATTTTTATGAAAAAATTGAACTTCCTACTAAGAAAATTGAAAATTTTCAAAAGTTAGAAAATTATTATATTTTTTATGATCTATTATAAACAAAATATCCTGAATTGCCCTAAAATTCGAAAGAAAAACAAATTTTTTTTGACTCAATTTTTTCAGGTGATCTATTATGCCCTAGGCATCACACATTTGTCTAAAAATAAGACAATATATCATATATATGATAATTTAGCAGAAAACAGGAACAAAATTTTTTTGGTCTTCGTACTCCACTCTCCCCTGCATTGATAATTATCAATTTAGTAAAGACAAATATATTTATATTTTACAAATATAAATAACGCTGTGAAGCAGGAAAGAATAGGAGTTACGGTAATTATTACGTGAAGCGTTCCACATTCACGTAACAGGATATTGGTAGGAAAGGATTGAGAAAGGAATGTGGAGAGGATCATCTTAATGTGAGTTTATAGAATATGCGAGAAAAAATTATTATATAGCTCGGACTGGGATTCGAACCCAGAACCTTCCGAAGACATGTCGGCTACTCTACCATTTTAGCTATCCGGTCTATACTAAATTTATCAATTATTATAATAATTATAATTATAACAATAATTATAATTATCTACATTAACAACATTATTAATTTTCAGAAAAGGTATTGAAATAACATGTGAACTATTTTGAATTAAATTATGAGAATAATAATAATGATATCATGAAATTTATATTGTCATAAGAACTTTATCGATATTTATTTGTATAATAGAAATGTGTTCTGCATTATTTTCTAAAAAAATATTCCTATAATAGTATAGGAATCATTAGAATAATATTATAGGAATCATTCCTATGATAATATGGGAACTATGCCCATAATATTGTGAGAACTATTCCTATATCATTGGAGGAGCCATTCGCACAATTTATAGGGTTCACTTCTATATATTATAGGCATCATTCCCATAATAGTATAGGAAACCGTTCCTATGAATTCCTATAATTATGGGAAAATTTTCTGTAATTATGGGAACTGTTCCCATAATTTATGGTCATAGTTTCTATCATGACGTAGGAAAAAATCCCATAAAATTATGGGAACAGTTCTTATATTTTTCTTTCCGTGTATAATAGTTGTTTTAAATACTACTTTTTTAATCGAAAATATGCTTTACATAAATCCAAAAAGATGAATATAAATAACGTGTAATTATATTTATTGTTTCAGTTATAATGATTTTTGTAGCACTTAAGAACAATAATATGAGAATGGTTTTTGAAGATGCCACTGGTACAGTTTTGTATTTTTCAGCCCAAATATTTATATACTGTTATGCTGGCGATGAACTATCATCAAGACTTCAAGACTCACGCGTAGCAGTTTATAGTTGTTGTTGGTATAGTTTTCCAACTAGTACGCGTAAGGACATTATATATATTATGCAAAGATTGAATAAGGAGTATCATTTATCAGCAGGAAAATTTTATCACATGAACTTGCCTCATTTTACGGATATTGTTAAAACCATGGTGTCTTTTTTTTCTGTGATGAGACTTGTTATTTTTGAGTAAATGTTATTAAAGATTATTTCCCTGTTGAAAAGCTCCAATAAGATCCCATCAAAAGCGACAAAAGCCACTTAGGAACCAATAAAATTTATGGGTTTCTAAGTGGCTTTTGTCGCTTTTGATAGGATCCTATTGGAAATTTTAAACAGGGTTATCAATTTTTTTCTGAGGTTGTGAGAATTCAGATAAAAACGTTGATAGAAAACCTTTATTGATTCAAGAAGAATATTCCTGATTCAAGAAAACTATTTCGAAGATTATCAATAATTTTTTTTTTCGGTTTATTCTTCCTCATGGCGAATTTAAAAATCATTTATTAAAAATTTTTAAAATTCTATATTTCTAATTTTTTCTTGCACTATGAAAATTATAAAAATACCGAGTTGTTTTGTTTTTCATTGACATTATTAAAAGATTATTTTGTGTAGTATTACAATTTTTTTTTTTTTTTTTTATAGAGTATGAAAAACTGAACAAATTGAAAAAAGAAATTCCATCATACAATTTAAAAATAGAATTTGAATTAAAATTATAATAATGTTAAATAATTATATCATTAAATTTTTAACTTCCCGCTAAGAAAATTGAAAATTTTCAAAAATCGGGAAGTTATTGGTTTTACCCCGAGTGAGTGTATGATAAAACTTGTTAAATTTGTTGTTATTAATAAATTTTGGCCATATTGTTAATTAAAAATTTATTTATTTCACAGCACCTCCCTCCACTCTCTCTACCCTAAGATAAGCTCACGGCTCTGGACCGCGAAAAAATTTTTAATTCATATGCTTCTTTAATCATTGGACTGTCCAAAATAATGAAAATTTAAATTTACTACTATCGAAAATGTTGACTTTTTCAAAATTTTTTTTGCACAAACTTTCTTCGGACAATTTTGAAGACTGTTGTTCGAAATTATGAAAAATCCTGATTTTCTTTATACGCCCTTTTGGCTTTAGACCGATAATTTCCTAAAGCCAAAAGGGCGTATATCTTAAGATACGCCCTTTTGGCGTTAGTACGTCAAAAATTTTTTTTCTGAAGATTTTTACGTTTCGAGCGATTTTAAAAAGAATGGCACAAAAAAATTTTTTTATACGCCCTTTTGGAATGGAACCCTATCTAACTGCTGTAATTATGGTTTCCATAATGATATAGGAATGGTTCCTATAATTATGTGAATGATTTCTATACAATTATAGGAACCATTCCCATAATATTATGGGAAATATTCCCACAGTGATATAGTAATGGTTCCTATATCATTATGGGAAATATTCCCATAATGATATAGTAATGGTTCCTATATCATTATAGGAACTATTCCTATAATGGTATAGGAAAGATTCCTAGAATATTATAGGAATCATTCCTATACCATTATGGGAATCGTTCTCAAAATAAAATAAAGATCAAATTTTCGTGCGGAGTGAGTTCGAAATAATTTCTATAATATATACACGGAAAAAAAATTGATTTTCATGTGACAGCAACATAATTTTCATGTAGTATGCAATAATAGTTAAAACAACAATAATAATTAAATAATAATAATATTAATATTAATAATAATAATCTATATTATTAAGAGAATAAAAAAAATTTTGTGGCCAGTGTATTTATATGATAAAATGGATTTTTGCTTGGAGTTGGGCCTTTTCAAAGTTTCATATCATTCTCACCAATAGTCAATTTATTATAATAAGAATTTAGGCTGCATTCAAAAATGCTCTGTGTCTAGATACATAATGAAGAAATGACCTTGTATCTGGTAAACTATTGACATTTTTGAAGATATAAGCTCATCCCGATGTTACACTTATCAAGAGCTTTCATTTGTATACCCACATGCATTTTGATATATTTTTCATATATACAAATATATAATATATATAAATATATAAAATATATGAAAAATTGATGTGGGTACTCAAATGAAAGGTCTCGATGAGTGTAATGTCGGAATGAGCTTATATCTTTAAAAATGTCAATAATTCACAAGATACAAGGTCATTTCTCAATTATATGTCTAGAGATAGAGCATTTTCGAATGCAACCTAAATACTTATCATCATAAATTGACTATCGATGAGAATGATATGAAACCTTGAAAAAGGCACAAATTCAAGTCAAGTCCTTTGCAATGACACTAAATTTCACCAAAAAAATCGATTTCATCATATGACTATCCAGAAGACAAAATTGTTCTTATTCTCTTAATAATATAAATTATTATTATTTAATTATTATTGTTGTTTTAACTATTATTGCCTGCCACATGAAGATCATGTTGCTGTCACATGAAAGTCATGTATCTTCCACAGAAATGTATCATGTGGCACCGCCAATTTTTTTTTTCCGTGTAGGATTTAAACCTATATATCGTGGGAACCATTCCTATACTATTATGGGAATGGTTCCCATAAATTATGGAAACCATTCCTATAATAGTATAGGAATGATTCCTATAGCATTATGGGAGCCATTCCTATAATATTATGGGATTAGTTCCCATAATGATATAGGAATAGTTTCTATAATTGCATAGGAATTATTCCTATAGCATTATGGGAAGCATTCCCATAATGGTATAGGAATATAGTTCCCATAATTTTCTTCCCGTGTACGCTCTTTTGGCATTAGGCACGCGATATGTTACTCGAGTAAAACAATCCCTTGAAAATTTTGATGAAAAACAAGACAAGTAGGTATTTTTTCAATTTTAAAATTAAAAAATATTCATGAAAATTTTGTTTTTATTACTTTAGATTGCAGATTCATAAATCCGCCGGGAAGATAATCAAAATGGACAAAAAAAATTAGGAAAACGGTTGACTTTAAAGGCCATCCCTGCAACTTCCCGCTAATTCCGTTAATACCTGGGCGTTTAAAATTGCACCTACCAAGTTTTTGAGCTCTTCAAGAAAACACTTTTTTGGGTTTTCTTTCCTGCACGATATCTCTCGAACGAATCAACCGATTTTGACCGGATTAGCGGCAATCGTCGTGGTTTTTTGATGTTAAGAGCTGATTAGTTTTTGGAGTTGATTGATAAAGCCGTTTAAAAGTTATTCTAAAAAAACCACTTTTTAAAAAATTTTTTTTTACAGTTTTTTTTTAGATTTTTCGAAATCCATCGGTCCGAATCAGTCCAAATTGTATTCAAAATCTAAGTTTGGCCAAGCCCTTTCGAATGGCATCAACTGCGATGAAATCGGTTTAACCGTTCAAAAGTTATAAGAGGTTCACATACTTACACACACACACACACACACACACACACACACACACACACACACACACACACACACACACACACACACACACACACACACACACACACACACACACACACACACACACACACACACACACACACACACACACACACACACACACACACACACACACACACACACACACACACACACACACACACACACACACATATTGACACCCTCGCGGGAATAGTCAGGGAAGCTTCCTAGGACCTCAAAACGTCGAGATCTGATGAAAACTCGATTTTCGAATAACGGGGTAAAACCAATAACTTCCCGATTTTTGAAAATCTGAGATTTTCATAGCGGGAAGTTAAAAATTAGGGAAACAGTTGACCCTAAAGGCCATCCCTGCAACTTCCCGCTAATTCCACAACTAATCGCTTAAAATTGCACGTATGAAGTTTTTGAGTTCTTCGAGCTCTAAAGCCTGATGGGAGTTTAATAAAACACTATTTTTTGAATTTTTAAACCGCATAATAACTTCTGAATGAATGAACCAATTTTCACGCGGTTGGCAGCATTCGACGCAGTTTTTCAAATTCTATAATATACTTTCAAACACAGATTGATCAGACCGGAAATTCAGGTGTAATTCGAAAAAATCACTTTTTTTGGATTTTTTTCGTCATCGATAACTTACGATCGAATATCAACCGATTTTGACCAGCTTGGCGGCAATCGACGTAGTTTTTTTTATGTTAAGAGCTGATTAGTTTTTGAAATCGATCGGTGTAGCCGTTTAAAAGATATTCCAAAAAAAACCTCATTGAGAAAAAAATTTTTTTTTTAAAAGTTATAAGAGGTATACTTACATACCTACACACACACACACACACACACACACACACACACACACACACACACACACACACACACATACACATACACACACACACACACACACACACTCGGGGCAGAAGAGATACTGCTACCGGGCGCGTCTCCCCGAGCGGATGGGAGAACGCTTGCTGTCCTTGGATGACACTTAATCTCTTAGTTGATGAGGTACAGTGGGTAGGAGCCAAGCAAAATACGCTCCCGTGGACAAAACTCCCCTTTAATGGGTTGGTCGCACTAACTGACCTAACAAGACGATCGTTCTCTGCTGTGACCCACTGGGAGTGACCGGAACCTGTATCGTAGTTTCCGACGATGCAGGCCACGGCTGATGTGAGCTTGCTCTACCGAGGTGTAAGTTGCAGCAGTGGATCAGGAGCCAGCCACTTCGGGCCTTGATCAGGAAGTACGCAGTGAGTGTTAGAGATCGGAATCTTCACCGCTCCGAGCGAGTCTAGTCCGTCCGTGTATTCCGGGACTGGCTAAGTGTCGGCTAGGCCTCAGGGAACTGGGGTAGGAGTACTATCTCCGAGGGTACACCCGTTCCTAGTTATGGCAACCCGCTCCACTCCGTACGATGCGCTGGTAAATTAAAAAGTATGAGTAATTCAAAGGAAACAAACAAAAGTGGAAACGGGCTACATGCCCAACAAGCAGCGATTGACGCAAGCGCTGAAATGAAGCGTTCGCAAGCGATCAAACGCCTTGAAAAGCTGATCAGTGAGTTGAATGATTTCGTTCAACCAAAGGTCAACATTCACAAAGAGATTAAATCCAAGATGACTGGTGTAACTAACGCCCTTCAAAGGTTTGAGAAGCTGGACGAGGAGTGGCGCTCATCATTGCAGCGCATATCCCATGCTACACCGGAAAAAGACTGTCAGGCTATCGACGTGACTGACGAAGCAATGGACACCGGAGCTGAAGGTGACGGTGAATCAGTCGCGGAAGACAAAAGTGAAGCCAGCAACAAGTCAGGTAAGAGAAAAAATCGACCTTCTCCTGACCCAACAATCAGCCAAGCCATGAAGAAAAAGGATTTGAAGAAAAGCCCTCCACAAGGAGCGGCAGGGCGAAGCGACGAACAGGAAAAAGCGTCAGTCTGGCAAAAAGTTCAGTCCAAGCAAGAGCTAAAGCGACAGAAGAAAGAGATGCTCTCAAAACAGACGTCAAAGGAGCCCCGACCTGAACCCAAGCGAAAGAAACCGCGGAAATGGATCAGACCGGATGCCCTCATCATTCGGCTGACAGAGAAAGCAAAGTACGCCGAGATCCTGCGTCGAATAAAACAGGACGTCCCTGACGACCAGGTCCGCAGTACGGTAGAGAAGATCCATAAGACCAATGCTGGAGATATGCTGATAACTCTTTCGAGAAAGAGCACCGACAAAGGCCAAACATTGAGAAAGACCATTGCAGACATTCTGAAAGAAGACGCAAAAGTAACCTGCAAAGGACCACAGGAGGTAATTGAGATCCGAGACGTCGATGAAGACACAACTAAGGATCACATCCAGGGTGCCCTACAGGAGGAAGCTGGAGATAACTGTGAGATACCACTAGAGGCAATCAAGATCCGTAAGGCCTATAGAGGTACTCAAATTGCCACAGTAATTCTACCAGCAGCAACAGCACAGAAACTACTGGATGGAAGTAGCAAAATCCGGATTGGTTGGGTTAATTGCCGAATAAGGACAACGAAGAGACCTATTCAATGCTTTAAATGCTGGCATTTCGGACATCATGGATCCCAGTGCAAAAGCAAGGTGGACCGGTCGAAGCTTTGCATCAGGTGCGGACAAGAAGGGCACAAGATTGCTGATTGTAAAAATCCCGCCAAATATGCATTATGTGCTGAGATTGAAAGTGCAGAGAATGTTGCCCACCATGCCGGTACCCATAAGTGCCCGTTATTTCAGGATGCACTCCAGAAGTTGACGAACAAACAAGCATGAGGATACTGCAGCTCAATCTCAACCATTGTGAGGCAGCGCATGACCTGCTCATGCAATCCGTGCGAGAACTAGAGCTTGACTTGGTACTGATAGCAGAGCCATATAAACACCTGAGTACCCAACCCTGGGAATCTGACAGCACATCCAAAGCTGTCATCTGGTCATGTGGCAAGCTCCCTTTCCAAAATGCAGTCGACAACAGCAATGCCGGCTTTGTAGCAGTATCAGTAGAGGGCATCCGCTTCTATAGCTGTTACGCACCACCTAGCCTCTCTACTGTCGAATTCACCGCATTTCTGGATCGACTTACCGAGGACGCGAAGCATTACCACCCAGTGGCAATAGCTGGGGACTTCAACGCCTGGGCAGTAGACTGGGGTAGTAAGAATACAAACGCGCGAGGAAAGGAATTACTAGAAGCCTTTTCTACATTAGATGTAGTACTGCTCAACAATGGTGACACACCAACCTACACCAAAGGAGACACAAGTTCTATTGTAGATCTCACTTTCGTCAGTGGCAGCCTCACCAGAGGTAATATCAACTGGAAGGTGATGGATACCTACACAGCCAGCGACCACAACGCGATTCTCTGGGAAATATTAAACGCCCAGAGCCCGAGAAGACCTAAAAGCAACTTAACACCATTGGTTGGAAGGTAAAAACTCTTGACCCAAGGGCATTGTTAGTAGCTCTCAATAGTGACCAGATTATCGCGGGCTGCGCAGAAGAGAAGACCAAGGACCTGATGAAAAGAGTGACCCAGGCGTGTGACGCCAGTATGTCTCGTAGACGTGGCATAAACACAAGACCTTCCGTTCACTGGTGGAACGACCACATCAGCGCCCTTCGTAAAGAGTGTCATCAGAAGAGAAGAATATCTCAGCGTGGCTACCGACGACCTAACTCTGTGGAGCTGGTCGCAGAGTACAAAAAAGCCCGTCGATCCCTGAACAAAGCCATCAAAGATAGCAAAAGAAAATGCTGGAAGGAGCTCATCAACGAGGTGGACAGAGATCTGTGGGGTAGGCCGTATAAGGTGGTCATGACCCATCTTAAAAACCAGCTAATGCCATCACCCACGTGTCCTCAACTCCTACAGAAGATCGTAAACGCGTTGTTCCCCGAACAAAGCAAGTTTAACTACCTATTAGCGCAGAATGAAATGGATGACATTCCATCTGTCACGGAGGGAGAACTGATGGAGGCTTGTAATCGTGTAGGGAACAATAAAGCGCCGGGATTGGACGGAGTCCCCAATATTGCTTTAAAAACAACTATAAAAGCAGTGCCATCATTGTTCCTGGACGTCTACGACACATGCCTCAAGGAAGAGATTTTCCCTCGGAAGTGGAAGCAGCAACGACTAGTACTACTTCCAAAAGGGAAAAAGCCACCAGAAGAACCGTCATCTTATCGACCACTTTGTATGTTAGACACGGCAGGTAAGATACTTGAGCGTATAATCCACCAAAGAATAGAAGCAGTTGTCGATCCACTCCTGGCAGACAACCAGTATGGTTTTCGGAAAGGACGATCAACCCTGGACGCAATCAACTTGGTTGTTGCAACGGCCAAGGAGGCAATCGAAGGGATCAGATGGAAGGGTGGAGCGAAGAAGTACTGCCTGGTGGCCACTCTGGACATCAAAAATGCCTTCAACTCCGCCAACTGGGACTGCATTATGCAAGCCTTGGAAGAGAAAAACGTACCAGGATACCTACGTAGGATAGTGGCTAGCTACTTCACGGACAGAATCCTGAGATACGACACGAAAAATGGTCCAAAAAAGTACGGTATTACCGGAGGTGTACCCCAGGGTTCTGTTCTGGGTCCACTTCTGTGGAATGTCATGTATGATGGCCTGCTGAGACTGACTCTTCCAAGAAGTGTCAAGCTTGTTGCATATGCAGACGATGTAGCTGTCGTAATCGTTGCGAAACACCTAGATGAGATAAACCACATGTTCGGTATCACCTTTGAGAAAGTTAACCGGTGGATGGATTCAATGAATCTACAAATGGCTAAACAGAAGACTGAGGCTGTGCTTATTACCAGCAGAAAAGTGATAGAGACCATAAAACTGAAAGTCGGAGAACAAGAAATCATATCACAACCATATATCCGATATCTGGGAGTGATGCTTGATGCCCAACTCAACTTTAAGCAGCAAGTCGAACACGTGAGTGCAAAAGCATCAGCAGTGGTAGCTAGCTTAGCACGACTGATGCCAAACGTCGGAGGCCCAAAGCAGAGCAGAAGACTACTACTATCATCTGTAGTCACATCAGTGCTCACTTACGGAATATCTATCTGGGCGGACGCACTAGAAAAGCAAGAATCATGGAGAAAGGCTGGACCAGTCTACTGTCTGAGTGCCTTAAGAGTAGCAAGTGCCTTCCGCACAATATCTATGGAAGCAGTGTGTGTCATTTCCGGAACTTTGCCTCTCAGAGTCTTAGCTGAGGAAAGACGGATCCTTTACCAACGAAAGAAGTCGACCACACTAAGCGCTGAGGAGCTTGGAACAGAAGAGCGGCAGAGGAGCATAAGTAGATGGCAACTACAGTGGGATGCCACAGTGAAGGGTAGGTGGACGCATCGTCTCATACCAAGGATCAACGTTTGGCTAAACCGGAGTCACGGTGAGGTCAACTATTATCTTACACAGATGTTATCAGGACACGGCTGTTTCCGGGCGTATCTCCACCGCTTCAAGCATGATTGAAAAAATTTCTTGACTGGAGAACAAAATTCTTGGCTCAAAAAAATTTTCAGGTGCCTGAAGGAAGGCCGAAGTTGTATTTCAAATTATCATAAATACTTGTTACAATAAATTTTTGCATTTGATCAAGATTTTTAGATACTTTAGGGAAGCAGCGCCACTTACTTCAGCTGAGAAAAAAATTTTCTCACCTTGAGAAAATTTTTCTCGAAAATATTTGATACCCATTTTATATTATTTTAGCGTGC
The DNA here is from genome assembly GCF_020080835.1 of Cotesia glomerata. Taxonomy (NCBI): domain Eukaryota; kingdom Metazoa; phylum Arthropoda; class Insecta; order Hymenoptera; family Braconidae; genus Cotesia; species Cotesia glomerata. Next base: position 21,942,291 of record NC_058159.1, on the reverse strand, counting down.
AATTATACATATTGAATGAAAAAAAATGATTCAATATTATTTGATCTTCCCATTTGACATGTTAATCAATAAAAATGTTAATGAAAATTTACTTCTATCGAGATATTTAATTTTTTGGAGCAAGAGTCTCGGCCGTTTCTTCGGTGAACCAAGACTGGCTCATCTAGCTCTGCCATGGCTATTCAATGGTGTGCTAGGCTTGGGTCAAGACTGGATAACTTAGCCTTGGCCATTCAATGGAAAATCTAAAGTTAATTAATCATTAAGTAAGAGAAGGGGGATGAGGCAAAATGGACCTATGAAGACAAAAATGTTGAAATACTTAATGTTTTTCTCTGGTTTTACGTTTTTTTTAGTCCTTTGCCAAGTATTTGACATTAATTTTTTCTGTTTCTTGAAAATAAAAATTTAAAAATGTGGGGCAAAATGGGCCACCTTCAGAAAATGTTTATCATATGAGTTTTTCAACTTGTCTTACTTTTTTTGGCCTTTTACTGAGTTTATGGTATTAATTTTTTTGTGTCTATCGAAATTAAAAAATTGAGAAAAGTGAGAAACCTCAAAAAAATTACAAAAAAAATTATTTTCAAACGTGGTTTTTTTGGAATATCTTTTACACGGATTTACCGATTGATTCTAAAAACTAATCAGCTCTTAACATCAAAAAACCATGTTGATCGCAGCCAGCCCGGTCAAAACCAGTTGATTCGTTAGTCAGTTATCGTTGTCGAAAGAAAACCAAAAAAAGTATTTTTTCAGAATTACTTCGAAATTCCTAGTTCGATTAATTTAAACTGAAAGATTCTTTGTAAGACTTTAAAAACTGTGTCGAATACCGCCAACCGTGTAGAAATCGGTTCATTCATTCAAAAGTTATTACAGTTTAAAAATTCAAAAAATAGTGTTTTATTAAACTTCTATCAGATTTTTGAGCTCGGAGAATTCAAATGACACGAAAATTATATTTATTAAAAATTGATTTTTCTATCAATTATTTAATTAAAATTTTCATCAATAATTAAAAAATTAAATTTATTAACTGAAAAAAATCTTTCTTCTTGATCTGAAGAGAAAAATTCTTAAACTAAGAAATTTATATTGGTTCAAATGAATTTTATTTGATTCAAGAATTTTTCGTCTTGATTCGATACAATGAATTTCTTTAAAGTTGTAAAAATTTATTGTTTAACCAATATTTGTTAGCAAATGCTAAAATTGAAAATTTATTATTCAACCAAAACAATTACATATCGTCAAAATTAATATGGTCTTTAAAAAAATTAAAATTTAATAATGTACAGTTAAATTTTTAATATTGATAATTTTAAATATTAAAATTTATAATAAAATATTGAAAATCCACAACATGATGTACACAGTCTAGAGTAATATAAGGACTTGACTTTTGCATTTTTTTTAATTAATAACCATGTGTAAAAAATAGTTAATTTTCATCAAAACACAATATTAAATAACATTAATTATATAAATATTAAACCGTCACACTTCATCATTATACAGATTTAGCTTATGAGAATGATGAGATGTGTAGTAGCTCATCGGTCGTATAGTGTAAGGGTTAGGTATCGGTCTAGCAAGCGCGCGGCTCGGGTTCGAATCTCGGATAAGACGGATGCGATTTTCACTTTATTTCTATGATTAGCGAAAGTTAGGTTTAAATAAGAGTCAAACAGTCTGAATTTGCGTTAGCTCTATATCTAAAATCAAATAAAAAAAAATGACGCTTAAAAAATTAATTTTTCTATTATTTCTTATCAAATAGCATGAGGCAGACTTGGAAATTGACTAGGGCACAGTCCTGGTAACCAGGCATGGGCCGGTCGTGGCAACTAAGAGAATTAAAATTAATTCATAAAAAAATAACAATAAAAGAGGACTCAGGAGTTCAAAATCGGATCTAATTTTTATTTTCATCAGGTCCGATTTTGAACCCTAAAGCGCCGAAAACGGAAATTTGTAGCGCTTGTGGGACCAAAACCGGACCTACTTAAACAAGATCCGACTTTAGAAGGTTTTAAATGGGCTCTAAATTTTGACTCGAGTTTCTAGGACCTCAAAACGTCGAGATCTGATGAAAACTCGAAAATCGGGGTAAAAACAATAACTTCCCGATTTTCGAAAATTTTTAATTTTCTTAGCGGGAAGTTGAAAATCAGAAGTTAATATTCCGATTATTCATGCCCATAGTAGATGAAGTCCGAAATATGAACAATTACCGGAATTCTTGTTTCACATTCGGACTTAATATGTAAAAAAAAAAAAATGAACAAGAATTTTTTTTTTATTTTTAATTTGTTTTTTTTCTTTCTTCTAAATAGAGATAAGTCAATAATAATTAAATTGCAATGCACCTTTAATAAATTTATTTATAAAAAATTAATGCACATTAGTCTTGTCAATCATTGGCTCCGTAAGTTTTACGCCTTGTTTATGCACCTTGAACACACGTACACATGTAAAATTAGAAAAACTTTCTTTTCAATCTCTAAAAATAAAAACTATGAATTGATTAAATTGTAGTTACGTATCTGCTGACAGAAGATATGGTTGTAAAAGTACAAGCGCTTCACTTTTTGGTAAGAAATGAAAAATCTCAAAGTTGGAGAATAAAAAATCAGATAACTCTACTGTATGTAAGAACATACATGTGGTATGTATTTTCTATTGTATACTACCCAGTAATATAATTGATGACATAAATATGAAGTGTTTGTCGACGAAAAATAAGTTTTACCAATGCGCATCTTCTAAATATAAAATTAATGTATATACATAAATTGATATTGTTCCCAAGAATATTTTATATAGAAATAAATAAGCAAATATATTCTAATTAAATATTGATAATCCGAGATATGAACCATCATTACTACTGCAGGGGTTACACCGATCCGACTATGAATAATACATAATATCCTATATAATGTCATTAATAAATTACTATTCTCTGTCGTCTGCATGATGCAAGCGCTTAAATAATATTCAGTTCAATTTTGACAATGAAGGGCAAAATGACAGAAAGTGAAACAATAAAATGGACAGAAGAATCAATGAAAGCTATTGGATTATACAGATATATAATGAAAATAATATGTTCGTGGCCCTTGGAACCGAGGAATATCTTTTGGAAAATCCGTATTTTTTTATTATATGTCTATTTGGTAAATTTACGTTAAATTAAAGAGTTTGAACAGTTTGAAATTCGATTTTGATAATTTTGTTTTTACATTAAAAGTTAAAATTTTTCGAATAGTCTAAATGAGCATGGAATGCCTTATATATAAAATACATCTCCATACTACGTTAGAAATATTTTAATATCATGTTAGAGACTTTAAAACATTAATATAATTATTTTAATTCTAGATATCATCAGGAATTATACTCATTAATGAGCTACTAGATCATTGTGGTACAAGTTATGAAATAGCTTCTCTATTTGGAATAACATTTGGCACAGTAGCTGCTCTAATAAAAATATCTCTTCTAAATGTAAATCACAAAAATATTTTATATATTGTTTTAAATGTGGTTGATGATTGGTGGAAAGTCGAAGACGAAAAATCAAAAAACATAATGCGTGAAAATTCATCATGGAATGGAATGTTATTTTATGGAATATTGACTCCGTTGTTGCTGTACACATCAAAGTTCGTTATAGAGAGTATTCCTCATACCATTATAACAGATGATAATGCAACTATATATGTGCGTACTACGCCTATGAGTTCAGATTGCTGGAATTTAGCAGATATACCGACTGTTATCTATTTGATTCGTTTTGCATGTCGCACTGTTGAATTTATAGTATATAATATCACTAGTTGTGGAATTGATTTATATTTTCTCGTTTTGGCATCACATATATGTGGGCAAATTGAGATTAACAATATGAATATTAAAAATTTTTTCGTCGACCGAAAGGGAGTTTTTAAACGTGATTATTTTTATAAGATTATTTATCGTCAAAAGCATCTATTAGACATGATGGATAAACTTCGCGAATCTTTTAATTATACAACACTGGCAGTTCTGATCATAAGTGGGATCCATTTAAATATAATGAGTAAAATTATCAAATAACTTTTTACTAGTTTAAAATATAACAGGTGCGATACGGTATATTATATTCAAGTGCGAGTTTGGTGACATACACGGAAAAAAATAAATAGTAAATGCAACATGATGCAGTCTTGGTAAATGAAAATGATGAAATCATATTGCAGCCACATGATTTGTCATGTTTCGGCGACATGAAAATCATGCTGCGGTAGCATGAGAAAATCATGTGGCTGCAACATGATTTTCATGTAGCCGAAACATAACAAATCATATGGCTGCAACATGAGAAAATCGTGTGGTAGCAACATGATTTATCATGTTTCGGCTACATGACAATCATGTTGCTGCCACATGATTTTCTCATGCTACCACAACATGATATTCATGTAGCCTTAATAGCATAAAATTAAGCTGCAACAACTAAATATTTATGGTTCAGAAAAATTATTTATTATCAACCAACCAGATTTTTTCGGATTTATAATATTGCAGATGAAAATTAGAGTAGATTATCAAATTAAATCATTTGTAAACGATATTTTTGCTTAAATGAATTATGTTATTTTTTTGACAATTTTTGTTTAGTCAAAAACATTAGTACGTAGTAAAATTTTTTTTTTAAATAGAAAAGAATAAAATTTTTTCAAAAAAAGCTCCGCGGGAAAATTTATTCAAATGTGAACCAATCACTCAGCATTTCAACTGCGCATGCGCAATAAAACAGCGATCTTTTTTAACTTCGCGAAGTCAAGCTGCATTTGATATACGCGCATCAGCCAAAAGTGATGGACCGCAGTTTGGAACAATTTACAAAATTTATGCAATAGCGAACGATGTTTTTCTTGTTATGTATGGTATAACACCGATAGCATTCGATCGTCATTATCATGCTTGGAATGTAAAAATAAATAGTCACGCTAATTGTGTAAGGAACCTCAATCTTTTACCTCCAATTGTACCTTGTCTATTGATAAAAAAAAAACGAAGGCTTGAATTATGTTGCAACAAGACACTTAATTTGAAAATAATAACAATTAATAATAAACTTCGAAACGTGGCGCTAAAATAAAAATCTAGTATTAACTTATTTCATGATCCTTGGTCCTCGGATTACAATACATCAATTTAATTCAATGTCAGGATCGGAATAATTTCTTTAAAATTAATAATAATTTAATTAATTTTATCACAAACCAAAGCTATTGGCGATAAAAATTGTATATAATTTGAATAAACAAAGATATCGTTCACAAATTGTATCATCGATAATTTACTCTTATTTTCATCTGCAATATTATAAATCCTAAAAAACCTAGTTACTTTATAATAAATAATGTTTCTGAAGTATAAATATTTAGTTGTTGCAGCTTAATTTTATGCTATTAAGGCTACATGAAAATCATGTTGCTGCCACATGATTTTCTCATGTTACCGTAACATGAAAAATCATGTAGCCGAAACATGACAAATCATGTGGCTGCAAAATGATTTCATCATGTTCATTTACCAAGACTGCATCATATTGCATTTACTATTTATTTTTTTCCATGTAACAATAAAGACAGTTATCAAATTCAAAAGAATATTATATCTGATTGCACAAATTTTAAATAGTTTCCGATTTTCAGCTCAAATAATATTAAATGCCGTTAAATAACCAAAATTTTATTTTCTAACAGAAAATTATGAAAATGTTCGATTATAGCTTTAATGACAGTATATCAATCAGACATAATAATTAACAGGATATAGATGTAGTTCTCAAAAAGAGGTGCATGTGCATGAATGAAAGTAAAGTGTTAATCTGCTGATAGTTTTAATTGTTTATTTAGGAATGTATGTTTCTTATACATGAATGCAGTATTCAACATATATAAAGCCAAGAGTTTTTATTGAGTGATGATATATTTTGAAGATTTATTACGGACTATCGGAAACTATTTATCTTTTAGCACGAAAGATGAAAAAATAAACCTCAACCATTCAACTTGGTTTTTTCTGTTGGATTAAATTATACACTCAAATTATCAATTAACGCAAATTAATAATATTAAAAAAATAGTACTTCTAACATGAATGATATTTATTGTTTCAGTAATAATGATATTCGTAGCGCTCAAGAACGATAATATGAGAATGGTTTTTCAAGACGCTACTGGAACAATTTTATATTTTTCGGCTCAAATATTTATATATTGCTACGCAGGCGAAAAACTGTCATCAAAAGTTGAAGAATCGTGTATTTCCGTTTATGATTGTTGTTGGTATGATTTTTCCATTAGCATGCGTAAGGATATTGTATATATTATTCAAAGATTAAACAAGCAGTATCATTTAACAGCCGGGAAATTTTACCACATGAACTTACCTAATTTTACGAATATTGTTAAAACTATGGTATCTTTTTTTTCTGTGATGAGGTTAGTTATTCTCGGATAAATGAAGTCATGTTATCTGGAATGAATGATTATCAGTTATTAATGAAAATAACAAAAAAGTTTCTAAAAGATGGATGTATAATATAATTAATCGAGTAAACTTATAAATTGACTTCCACCAATATCCAATTTTACTAAAAATTCATTCTTACTTAATAAATTAATTCTTCTAGCTGGATCACAGTAAAAATGACTCATGTGACACAATCTTCAACAAAAACAATTCCATTGTTAATTAATCAGCCTATACATTTGTTCCATTTGCTTTTATTTTTGACCTTCCTTATGTTATATCTGGCGTTGCCTTATATAACACACAGGGTCTCTCCCCTGTCGACGAAAAGTGCAACGCTTGCACTTTATAAATTTCGACAATTACTCGGACAACACCTCGATTAAGAAATGAGCACACTGTCCACGTTCTGTCAAATTTGCAATTTTAGACCAATAACAAAATTTAACTCCCTTCCGAAAATCACGATCCGGGTGTATAAAACCACCAAACACCACACGGAGAAAAAAACATAGGGATTTTTCCTATTTTTGCATAGGAAAAATTCCTATGTTCATTGGAAAAATTCCTATGTTAACATAGGAATTTTTCCAATGTTAACATAGAAATTTTTCCAATGGTAACATGGGAATTTTTTTTTTATTAACATGATAGAAATATCCATGTGACATATGAGAAATTCATTTATCACTAAAATTTATGTATATGTAATATAACGCGGTATATTGCCACGATTATGCCTACAGTTCTTAACGGATCTAAATGAAATTAGACACACATATACTTCAGACAATCACCTCAAATGAGTTCCAAGATGGGCACAATTGGTCGACTAGTTTAGGATTAGTAGGCATTTAAAAATTTTTAAAATTACAAAAATCATAAAAATTGTGAATGTTCAAATAATGAAAAATAAACACATATGATGGTTTGATTTGAAAATAATTAACAAAACTTCTTTCATTGTTAAAAGTTTCAGTATTTATTACTCGACAGAATTTTTTTAAAGTTGAAATCGACCTTCCATCTCCAGCATGGCTGTATGGCGCTTTTTTTTTGTAATGACTTTATTGATTAGCAACTTCTGAAGAAGAATATAGATATTTTATTTTTATAATACTTTGTAAATTTTTATAAAATTTTATGTAATTTTATGAGAATTCATAAAATCTCTGGTCGTGGATCAAAATTTTGATTTCTCAAATTTTATGAAAATTCATCAAATTTCACGAAACCTTATAAAACTCCTGTTTTATCAAAGATTTGATTCCTTACATTTTACAAAATTTTATAAAAATTCATACAATAACTGTCACGTATCGAAGATTTGATTCTTTACATTTCATAAAATGTTATAAAAATTTATACAATTTTGCAAAACTCAAGTACTTATTTTCTAGAAAATTATCAAATTTCATGTAATTTTATGAATATTTACAAAATTCTTGTCACCAATCCAAGATTTGACTTCTCCAATTGTGTAAAGAGTTACAGAATGTTATTGAAATTTATGCAATTTTATAATATCAAGGTTCAAAATTTTACGAGGTTTTATAAAATTTCATATAATTTTGTCAAGTTTTCTAAAATATCAGGAAATTTCTGTTTTTGTACACTGAAAAAAATAATCGGTAGAGGCTACCGATTGGTAATCGGTAGAGGTTACCGATTGAAAATCGGTAGCTACTACCGAAAAAAAATCGGTAACCTCTACCGATTTACGTTTACCGAATAAATAGTTTTTGGGGCCTATAACTAAAGTATAAATAACATGTCAACATGATTTTCATGTGACAGGAACATGGTTTTTATGTGGCAGACAATCCTTTATTAATAAATTAATGTAACGTTTTCATTGTAGTCGCTTTTTGTTACTATTGCAATCACTTTGGTAACGATTACCATCATGGAAACGGTTAGATATTATTAATTAAAATTTGTAAAAATATTGATTAATGAAATTTTCGATGATAAACATTTTGACAGAAGCGTACTCAAATGAAAGGTCTCCTGGTGTTACACTTATTGAGACCTTTCATTTGAGTCTTCACACGATTTTTTTCATACATTTTATATATACCATATTTTTCATATTTTTGAAATATATAAAAAATTTGTGTGCGTACTCAAATGAAAAGTCTCAATAAGAGTAAAATCAGGATGAGCTTACATCTTAAAAAATATCTATAACTAAGAAATGACGTTGTATTTTGTCTAACGATAATATTTTTATCATCGAAATTTTTAACTTTTTAGCAGACTTTTTTAAAATTTCTTACCTACAAAACTTTCTCCTGACAATTCTGAAGATAACAGAAAAAATAGCCCAATCGGTCCAGCCGTTCTTAAGTAAATTAAAAAAAAAAAAAATTAATAAAATTTCTAATCTAAAAATAAAAATATTTATTTAATGCTGTAAGATGGACGGCGGAGTTCATAAGAAAATTTATTTTTCATCAGTTATTCCATTGGGTATAAGTGGGAGTGGGTGGGTGGGAGTGAGCATGTGGGTGCGTGGGAGTGTGTGAGTAGATTCAAAGCTGAATGTAAAGGAACACAATCCGTCTAATATACCCCGTTGAAATCCATGAAAACAAAAGAATCAAGAGAAAATGCTTGTCTTTTGTTTTTATTAGCGGGATAAATGTTCATAAAAGTAAAACAGCAATAAAAAAATTAAGGAACGTTGGAATTCGAAAAATGAATAGCCATAAACCATCTAGAAAAAATTTCGCATCGAATGGTCGTAGTGTCATGTTGATACGATCAGTGGTTTAGGCGTGATTGAGCCTCAAACGAAAATCATTTTCATTATATATATATATATATACAGGGTGTCCCAAAAGTCACGGACGCCATTGTAGCATCTGATGAAAAAAATAATTCTAAGACGAAAAGTCCTTAGCCATTTTTCAATTAACCGCATAGATAATTAATTATTAATTAAAAATAACGTCTCTTTATTTGTTAGAGAGAGAGCGCCAGTGTCCAGTAAAGTATGTGCCAAACAAAGACACAACTAACTGTATGACTAACTAGTTTCTATAGCTAACGTAGTCACACATATTTACTTACACATTCACACGTGCAAGCATCTTCGTTGGAACGCACTTGACTTGACACTAGCGCTCACTCTCTAACGCATAAAAGGACGTTATTTTAATTAATAATTAATTATCTATGCGTCTGATTAAAAAATGGCTAAGGACTTTTCGTCTCAGAATTATTTTGTTTATCATATGCTACAATGGCGTCCGTTACTTCTGGGACACCCTGTATATATATATATATATATATATAATTGGAATCTCGGAAACGGCTCCAACTAGAAAATGTCGTTTTATTCGTGTTTTCAGGAGATTTACAAAAAAAAAATTAGGAAAATGGTTGACCACAAAGACCATCCCTGCAACTTCCCGCTAATGCCATACTTTAGCGCTCAAATTTGCGCTTATTACATTTCTGAGCTCTTTGAGCTCAAAAATATAATTTTCGTGTCATTTTGAGCTCTCCGAGCTCAAAAATCTGATAGACGTTTAATAAATTACTACCTTTTGAATTTTCAAACCGCAATAACTTTTGAAGGAGTGAACCGATTTTCACGCAGTTGGCGGCATTCGACGCAGTTTTTTAAGCTTCATAAAGAATTTTTAAGTTTTAATTGATCGAACAAGGAATTTCGAAGTAATTCCGAAAAAACACTTATTTCGGTTTTCTTTCGACAACGATAACTCACGTACGAATTAACTGATTCCTACCGGGCTGACGGTGATCTACGTGGTTTTTAGATGTTTAGAGCTGATTAGTTTTTGGGATCGAACGGTAAAGTCTTTTAAAAGTTATTCCAAAAAAACCCCATTTGACAAAATTTTTTTTGTAGTTATTTTGAGATTTCTCAAAATCTATCGGTTTGAATCGGTCTAAATTGTATTTAAAATCTAAGTTTGGTCAAACTTTTTCGAATGGCGCCAACCACGATGAAATCGGTCAAGCCGTTCAAAAGTTATGAGAGGTTTACACACACACACACACATACATTCAGAAATACGGACATTATCGCGGAAACATTTGGGGAAGCTTCCTATGACCTCGAAACGCCCATATCCTTTGAAAACTCAATTTTCGAAACACAGGGTAAAACCAATAATTTCCCAACTTGAAAATTTTCAATTTTCTTAGCGGGAAGTTGAAAATACCGAGCAAAGCTCGGTCATCCAGGTACTGATATTTTTAACGATAAAAGCTCATTCTGGTATTACACTTATCGAGACCTTTCATTTGAATACTCACATGAATTTTTTATATATTTCATTAATATGAGTAATATCATATATGGGTCATTCCACCAAATAAGAACATTTTTACGGGGCGACCCTCGCGGATTATGTTTAAAATTTATAGAGGTGTTCTCTATAATAAGAAATAAATTCCCTACAAGTTTCAGCCCTTAACATGCAGCGGTTCTGGAGTTATGATTTTTTGAAATTTTGAAAAAAAATTTTTTTTAACTTTTTTATTAATTTTTCTGAAGAAGAAAGCTTTTTTATTAAAATCCACGAAAAATCTTATCTTGTGGGAAAAATGCTCAGCTTTTGAATGAAAATTTCCATTTTATTATAAACACATCAGAAGACCCTTTGAAATCCAATTAAAGTGGAAAAATTGATTTTTCTCGGTGTGCGGTGCAAGGTACATCCAATTTGACTTCTTTTTCTGAAAAATCAGAGTTTTTTACACAAAATATATGGTTTTCACGATGTGCATATTTTTTGTTCAATCGCAATTAAATTAAACGTAAAATCCTTATAATTAAAATACTTTTATTTTTGAACTTTTTTCAGATGTTGATACAGTTTTAATAAGAGCATATCCAATTTTATCATTTATCGGTAAAAATGTGCAATGTCTGTGTACCCTTTACCGTTTTTGATAAAGAATATCGTACGTCTAACACATTTTTTTTGTCTAAATAATCATCATTCGTTATGAAAGTAAAATCAACGCCTGTAAAATTCTTGATTGCCCAGGAATTCAAATCTTGTGGTGCCAGTATATGTTTTTTATTTTCCATTTGTAATGAAGCTCTAGCAGCATGTCGTTTTACTGGACCTACAAGCCCATCGCATGGTCCTTTGCCATGGGCAGTCGCAAAAAAATGCCACTCAACGATGATTCTAAAGTCAGCATAATATTAACATAAATTAGTAAATGTTTTTTTATTTTTAAATTGCTGAGGTGCTCCATCTGAGAAGTAAAAAATCCTTTCAATAACAGTAAATTTTTCTCTTAAAAAAGAAATCAATTGTTCTTGAAATAAATAAATCAAAACTGTGTCATGTTTAAGGCAATCTGAGATACCAACTAAGTCTAAATGCTTAATAGTATCATTTTCGTTTTAGTAAACCACCATTTGAAATATAGTAGCTTGGTCATTATTCCAATGATAGCCTTGAGCAGCTTCCTGCACAACAAACGTAATTTTCTACCAAGTTAAAAACTACCGCTAATTCACCACTCTTCAAATTTAATTTCGCATTAGGGAAAAACCGACTTTGTATTTTTACTATAAAGTCATGTTTTAAAAGTTTCTCAAGTTGCGTCGCTAAGGTATCAATAAAGTCATCGGAATCCGAAATAACGTTTACAATGGTACATCGATCGGTTGATGTCCACATTTTAAATTCGATTTCATTTACATCAAATTCTTTAAACGATGGATGAAAGTAATTAATGATTTCTTCATTGTTTGGATATCTATTACAACTTCTGAAGAAGCACGATTCCGTTGGATTATTACAAATCAATTTATTCAATAAATTTTTATAGATTGATTAAGTTTCCATAATCCAATCAGTATTTCTCGCAAATTTTGGAAAATTACATCCTAAATAAGAAAATGGAATCGTAGTTGTGAGCGCCATCTGCATTGTATAAACTCAATTTTTTAACGAGCAGTTTGAAATTTTAAATATTTAACAGAAAATTATTTTACTATCCCGAATAATCGTATAACGCTTAGCCGATATAACGTTTAATTCAATTGTGATTGAACAAAAAATATGCACATCGTGAAAACCATATATTTTGTGTAAAAAAATCTGATCTTTCAGAAAAAAAAGTCAAATTAGATGTACTTTGCACCGCACACCGAGAAAAATCAATTTTTCCACTTTAATTGGATTTCAAAGGGTCTTTTGATGTGTTTATGATAAAATGGATATTTTCATTCAAAAGCTGAGAATTTTTCCGACAAGATAAGATTTTTCGTGGATTTTAATAAAAAAGTTTTCCTCATCAGAAAAATTAATAAAAAAGTTAAAAAAAATTTTTTTTCAAAATTTCAAAAAATCATAACTCCAGAACCGCTGCATATTAAGGGCTGAAACTTGTAGGGAATTTATTTCTTATTATAGAGAACACCTCCATAAATTTTAAACATAATCCGCGAGGGTCACCCCGTAAAAATGTTCTTATTTGGTGGAATGACCCATATATAAAATCCTTTTTTAAAAAGTTAAAAAGTTTATATCGTCAAGAATATCATCAGTTGACAAAATACAACGTCAATTTCTAATAATTGAAATTTTTTAAGATATAAGCTCATTCTGATTTTACGCTCATCGAGACCTATCATTTGAGTACGCTTCTGTCAAAATGTTTATCATCGAAAATTTAATTAATCACTATTTTTACAAATTTTATTTATTATTATCTAACCGTTGCCATGTTAATCGTTGCCAAAGTGGTTGCCATAGCAATGAAAAGCGACACAATGAAAATGTTACATCAATTTTTTAATAACCCGTGAAAAAATTTTCTGATTAGACTATATCAGGCCTGATATAAACCGTCCATATCAGGCCTGATATGGAAATTGGCCATATCAGACTATATATAGTTTGATATATGTAAGTATATCAGACTATATGTAGCCGCCCGGGTAAAAAATATTATATATAATTATATAACATAATTATATATGAAAAATGGCCCTATATAATTATGTATGATTATATAAAATTAGGTATAATTATGTAAAATTATTTCCATAAGAAAAAAAAAGTCGGCATGAGTGGGAATCGAACCGTGGACCTGACGCTTGAAACACTAATTCACTACTTATTTACCTAAGAGACTTACTTGAAGAGTAGAGTTTGTTAAAGCTACAAGTAATGCAAATCGTATACATGATCGATTCGTAGTGAACAAAATTTTTTATCTAATTTATTAATTATTAATTATCAATATCTATACATAATAATGGTATCTATATGTAGATTTGTAAAATTATCTATGGATACATGAAATCGCAAAAATAACTCTACGAAATTGTTAAGGTACTTCGTTGCTTTAGAATTTATAATTTCTTTTAATTTAAAAAAATAATCGAGGTAAAATCAGAATTAAAAGCTCAAATTTTTATGGAATTATTTGTTTAGTATATGGAACTATATATTGCTGGAGGGCTTGGCTAACAATTTTTGAACTTGACAAAACTAATAATTTTTTTGAAATTAAATTTTTTTTTTAAGTTCCTATTATTTCATCCGCAAAATACTATATATTAAAAGATTGTTAATCATTGGAGTAACAAACTCTTAGACAGAAAAAGAGAATATGTTTTATAGTAATTACAAAATACCCACTGGAGTAAAAAAAATCATATAGAATTATATATGACTCCTATATAATTGTATGTGAATTATATATACATCTATATGATTCTATATTAATTATATATACCTCTATATAATTATATATGAATCACACATAATTCTATATAGTTTTTTTTACTCGGGTATGCCTTTATATGAGTATATCAGACTACTTATGTACTAATAAGGGTATAAGGATATCTGACTGTAAGAATCCATATCAAGTTATATTAACCCTGATCAGAGATTTTTTTTAAAGTTTATCAAAGTATCTATAACTTTATAGGTTATATCAGGCCATATCAGGACCTATTAAGAAATAATGCAAAATTATATATGAGCATATCAAGCTATATCAAGTCTGATATAGACTTATCAAATTGATAAGGCTTGATCAGGCCTGACATGGCCAATTTTCATATCAGGCCATATCAGGACATATCAAAAATTAAATATGGACATATCAGATCATATCAAGTCAGATATGAATATATAAAAAATTTTTATATGGACTTATCAGCTCATATCAAGCCTGATCAGAATATTTTTTCACGGGTACAGAATTGATTCTTCCTCGGTAGGTTTGATTAGTGACAGAAGCAAAAGGTCCTCCACTTTTTGGAGGAATGTTGCTCAGCTGTCCGTTCACTACTATCTGGGCTGATTTCGTACTCCCTGTAACCTTGCTAGCATTGCTAGACAGCAGAGCTATGGGGTCTCCTCCGCTGTTCAAACGGTCGCTTGATAACGACGAGTTCAGGCCCGTTTGCACGTCTTCCCTCGCCGGCACTGAGGTATCCCCCCTCTGCACCGTAGATGATGTTTGAAATTAATTTGGCATTTTCATATCATCTTTTGCTAGGTTTTGGTCCACCCCGACTATTCTATTTCCTCGGTACCCGACGCATCTGACGTGCAGATATGCCGGAAATTCCCCTATCCGCCACCTGGGGAGGCGCCCGATGCGGGACCCACCAAGCCCGACACGAGGTGTGTGTATATGTGTGTGTGTAGGGGAATGCGGGGGGGGGGGGGGGGAAAAGGGGCCCCTTAAGAAAAAAATGTTGATATCTTTAGTGTTTTTCTCTGGTGTTACTTTTTTTTGTCCCTCGCCAAGTATTTGTTCTCAATTTGCTCTGTTCACTAAAAATAAAAAATTGAAAATTTGGGGCAAAATGGGCCACCTTCAGAAAATTTTTATAATATGAGTTTTTCAGCTTGTTTTACTTTTTTTGGCCTTTTATTGAGTTTATGGTATTAATTTTTTTGTGTATATCGAAATCAAAAAATTGAGAAAAGTGGGGTAAAACGGACCCCCCAAAAAAATCAATATGTTTCTTATTTGTTGTTACTTGTTTTATATTTTGAATTTTTAACTTCCCGCTACGAAAATCGAAGATTTTCAAAAATCGGGAAGTTATTGTTTTCACCCCGTTTTGCAAAAACCGAGTTTTCATCAGATCTCGACGTTTGAAGGTCACAGGAAGCTTCCCTGACTATCCCCGTGAGGTTGTCACGGTGTCTGTATGTGTGTGTGTGTGTGTGTGTGTGTGTGTGTGTGTGTGTGAGTGTGTGTGTGTGTGTGTGGGTTTTTTTTTGTAGGGGGGGGAATCCTTTTTACGGATTCTAGGCATAGCTGTTTGGCCTGGATATGTGGCGACTCGACGCAGCGTCATACTAACTCGACACTAACGCCCCTACCCACTAAACCCTAAACCCCTTTCTCTTCTATCCTCTGATCCCCCATGGTACCGCCGTAAGGCATTTCTTCGCGGGGGGAGGAATTAGCTGCCGCTCTTCCTTCTGGTGGCTAAGATGTTTTTTATTTCTATCTCCCTTCTAGTTTCTGTTTTCTGCTCTTTTTCTCTCGATGGACCGCAACTCTGTAAGCACTTCAGTGGCAAAGGTGCTCGTGGCGTTCCAGACAGCTTCTGATGACAGCATTTCTTCTACTATTGTCTCCGGTTGAATTCTCTTTTTTAGAATCTTCTCTAATTCATCGCGCTGTTGGTTAAAACGAGGACATGCAAAGATCACGTGCTCCACGTCTTCAGCGACACCTGGGCAGGATGGGCACTCCGGAGAATCGTCGTGCTTAAAGCGGTGAAGATAGGCTCGGAAGCAGCCGTGTCCTGACAACATCTGCGTAAGGTAGTAGTTAACCTCTTCATGACTCCGGTTCAGCCAGTCGTCGATCCTCGGTATAAGACGATACGTCCATCTTCCTTTTTCTGCAGCGTCCCACTGGAGCTGCCATCGGTCGAAGCTGTTTTGCCGTTCTTCAGTTCTGAGCTCTTCAGCGCTTAGTGTAGTTGACCTTTTACGATGATAAAGGTTCCGTCTTTCCTCAGCGAGGACTCTGAGAGGCAGAGTTCCGGAAATAACGCACACTGCTTCCTCGGATATTGTGCGGAAGGCGCTGGCGACTCTTAAGGCACACCGTCGGTATACTGGTCCAGCCTTCCTCCATGATTCTTGCATCTCGAGAGCGTTGATCCAAATAGATATACCATATGTAAGCACCGATGTGACTACAGATGATAACAGTACCCTTCTGCTCTGCTTTGGCCCTCCGATGTTCGGCATCAGTCGTGCTAGACTTGTTCCCACTGCTGACGCCTTGGCACTGACGTGTTCTACCTGCTGCTTAAAGTTGAGTCGGGCATCAAGCATCACTCCTAAATATCGAATATAAGGTTGTGATGTGATTTCTTGTTCGGCGACTTTCAGCTTAATTGTCTCTACCACTTTCCTGCTGGTAATAAGCACTGCCTCAGTTTTGTGTTGCGCCAGTTGCAGGTTCACTGCGTCTATCCACCGGTTAACGCGCTCGAAAGTGAGATCGAACACATGGTTTATCTCGTCAAGATGTTTGGCAACGATCACTACGGCTACGTCGTCTGCATATGCTACGAGTTTGACGTTTCTTGGCAGAGTTAGTCTTAATAGGCCGTCATACATAATATTCCACAGGAGCGGGCCTAGAACTGAACCTTGTGGTACACCTCCAGAAATAGCATACTCCCTTGGACCGTTCTTCGTGTCATACTTCAGGACCCTGTTTTCAAAGTAGCTTGCTACGATCTTAAGAAGGTATTCTGGTACATTCTTCTCTTGGAGGGCCTGCATGATGCATTCCCAATTGGCGGAGTTGAAGGCATTTCTGATGTCTAGGGTCGCCACCAGGCAATACTTCTTCGTTCCACCCTTCCATCTGTGTGTGTGTGGGTGTGTGTGTGTGTGTGTGTGTGTGTGTGTGTGTGTGTGTGTGTGTGTGTGTGTGTGAAAGTATGTGAACCGCTTATAACTTTTGAACGGCTAGACCGATTTCATCGCGGTTGGTGCCATTCGAAAGGGCTTGACCAAACTTAGATTTTGAAAATTATTTGGACCGATTCAGATCAATAGATTTTGAGAAATCTTCAAAAAACTGAAAAAAAAATTTTTTTCAAATGTGGTTTTTTTGGAATAACTTTTAAACGGCTTGATGGTTCAATTCCAAAAACTAATCAGCTCTTAACCTCAAAAAACCACGTCGATCGCCACCAGTCCGGTCAAAATCGGTTGATTCGTTCGAGAGATATCGTGAACGAAAGAAAACCGAAAAAAGTGTTTTTTCAGAATAACTCCGAAATTTTTAGCGCGATCAATTCAAAATTTGAGATTATTTGTGAGGCTTGAAAAACTGCGTCGAATGCTGCCAACCGCGTTAAAATCGGTTTATTCATTCAAAAGTTATTGTGGTTTAAAAATTCAAAAAATAGTGTCATCAAATCCCTATCAGACTATTGAGCTCGAAGAGCTCAAAAGCATAGGAAAACAATCTCTTTGAGCTTGGAGAGCTCAAAATAACCCATAAATTGTATTTTTGAGCTCGAAGAGCTCAAAAACGTCATTGGTGCAATTTTATGCGCCTAAGTATGGAATTAGCGGGAAGTTGCAGGGATGGCCTTCAGGGTCAACCGTTTTCCTAATTTTTTTTGATTATGTATTCAGTATAAAAAATTAGGATAACAGTAGACCCTAAAAGCCATCCCTGCAACTTCCCGCTTACTCCATACCTAAACGCTCCACATTTCACGCCAAAAGCAATAATAATAAATCAGGTAAAAAATGTCGGAGTAATATAAAAAAAACGCGTTTTTTGAATTATTTCGACAACGGTATCTCTCAAACTAATCAACCAATTTCAATCGGGTTAACGGCGATCAACGCGGGTTTCCAAGCTTAAAAACCGATCAGTTTTTAGAATCGATTGGTGAAACCAATAAAAATGTATCACAAGAAAAAACAATTTTTTAGAATTTTTTTGACAACGATATCTCACAAATGAATTAACCGATTTAAAAAAAATTAAAGGCATTCTATGCAGTCTTTCTAGAACAAAAAGATTATTTATTACTAACCAAACAATCGGACGTGAAATTTCAAAGATATGTTAGAAAAATACTTTTTTTAATTTTTTAAAATTAAATATCTCTCGAACCATTCAACCGATTTTGACGTTATTGGCGGCGATTTAAGTTTTTTTTAAGCTCTAAAAATCATCTCGTTGAATCAAAAACGATCCAGGAATAAATGTCGGAGTTCTGTAAGAAAAAAAAAACACTTTTCCCAAATATTTTGTTCACGATACCTCACAAACGAATCGACTGATTTTGATCGCGTTGACGGCGATCGACGCAGTTTTTTAAGCTTAAAAGCTGATTAGTTTTTAAAAACAATTGATTCAGCAGATTAAAATTTATTTAAAAAAAACATTTTCTGAAAATTTTATTCTCGAGATTACTCAAAATCTATTGGCCCGAATTACCTTAAATATTATAAAATATCTAGGGGCAAAGAAACTCTTTCGATTACTGTCAATCCCGTTTGAATCGGTCGAGCCATTTAAAAGTTATGGGAGGTTTACGTTCACACACACACACACACACACACACACACACACACACACACACACACACACACACACACACACACACACACACACACACACCATCGCAAAAATAGTCAGGAAAGCTTCTGTAAAATAAATAGTTTTTTAACAAAAAATATAGTAAATTATGCTGTTATTTAACTCGCGACCTAGTTCGTACTTTACCTATATAATTTTTTTTATAATTCAAAAATTCTAGTACGCGTTTAACTGAAAAATATTCTTTGGTTTTTAAAGTCTAATCAGCCTATTATGCCTCCCAAACACTTCGAGAGTTGAAAATGTTGGGGGCCCATTTTGCCCCCAAATATTTTTGAATATTGAAAATTTTAGGGGGCCTATTTTGCCCCCCCCCCTGCCCCTATGTAAACCTCTTATAACTTTTGAACGGCTTGACCGGTTTGATCTCGGTTGGTGCCATTCGAAAGGGTTCAACTAAACTTAGATTTTGAATACAAGTTGGACCGATTCGGACTGATAGATTTTGAGAAATCTTGAAAAAACTGCGAAAAAAAATTTTTTAAAATGTGGTTTTTTTTTAATAACTTTCAAACGGCTTGACCGGTCAAACCCAAAAACTAATCAGCTCTTAACATCAAAAAACCACGTCGATCGCCACCAAGCCGGTCAAAATCGGTTGATTCGTTCGTGAGTTATCGTTGACGAAAGAAATCGAAAAAAGTGTTTTTTTCGAAATTAAACCGAAATTTCCGGTCTGATCAATTCGTGTTTGAAAATATATTATAGAATTTGAAAAACTGCGTCGAATGCCACCAACCACGTGAAAATCAGTACATTCATTCAAAAGTTATTGCGGTTTGAAAATTCAAAAAATAGTGTTTTATTAAACTTCTATCAGATTTTGGAGCTCGGAGAGCTCAAAACTACACGAAAATTATATTTTAAAGCTCAAAGAACTCAAAAACGTAATAAGTGCAATTTCGAGCGCTTAATTACGAAAGTAGCGAGAAGTTGCAGGGATGGCCTTAGGGTCAACCGTTTTCCTTATTTTTTTTATTCATTACAATATGTAAGGATTGATTATAGAAATATAACAATTAATCGTTCATTTAATCGATATAAATCAATGACATAATGGTTTAAGTTTGAAATAAATAAAAATTTATTAATATCATTTAAATTTATAATTCTATTAAATGAAAATAAACTATGTTCTGTAATCTTTCAAGCAGTCTGATTTTACTGTTTTATATAATTAAAAAAAAAATTATTTTACAAAGAAAAAGAAATAATTTCAAATTAAATAAGCAATTAGTTGTTTTATTTCAATAATCAATCCTTACACATTGTAATAAATAAAAATTTTCAAGAAGAATTCGGGGAGGGTGGGGTATAATGGCCCCCCTTCAAAATTTGGTCAAAAAAATTTTTTTTTTTTTTTTTACCAAATTATCATAAATTTGATATATTTATATATTTTTGAGCTAATATATTATAACTGGGGTATAACGGCCACCCTTCAGAATTTGGTCGAAAAATATTTTTTTTTTTTTTTTCACCAAATTATCGTCAATTTTCAAAAACGTAACAATATTAATATTTTCAAATAAAGTCTCAAATGTAAATTATTTACAATTATTAAATTATTCATTATTTATATTATTAAATACTAAGAAAATTATTAATTGTTTGATTAGTTATGATAAATTTTCTTAAAACGTAACAAAATTAAAATGCTTAAACAAAACATTAAATGTAAACTATTTACAATTAACAAATTATCTATTTTATATTAGGGTAAAAGACCCCATTACTGGCGAGGACCCCATTACTGACACTTTCTTTGATTTTGGTACTTATTAAAATAATGAAATTATTAATTTCAATTATGAATATATTATTTATAATCTTTAAGACCTTTAGATCAAATAAATTTTTAATTTTCATTTTAAGTAGAACATTTTTTCATTGGAAGAAAAAGTGCCACTAATCGGGGTTAAAGGTGCCACTAATGGGGTCTTTTACCTTATTAAATCCTAAGAAAATTATTAATTGTTAGATTATTTATAATAAATTTTAACAAAACGTAACAAAATTAAAATCTTTTAACAAAACATCAAATGTAAATTATTTATAATTAATTAATTATTTTTCACAATAGTGACAAATATATTCTTCAGAATAATCTTCATTGATTCCTGCACAGGAATCATGGGACCATTTCTTGCAACTTTTGCACTAAATCCATGATTCAGTGGATTTTGAATAAAGTCCATTGCAGTAAAGGCAATGACAATCATTTTTTCCATTTTTTGAGCCTTTATTAAAAATTTTTTTTTTTTTATTTGACTATTTTTTGTTTTTTGAGTTACTTTCTTCTTAGCTTCACTTCTATTTTTTCTTTCATCAAGTTCTTTTACATTTCAACGGCAATTTAAAATTTAAATTTAGCGGGAGTATGATGATTTTCATGGCAATTGAATAACCATTATAATTATAATTATTTTTTAGAAAATAAAAGAGGTTTGGGACGGAAAGAAACGAGGTGCATTAGGTATAGCAGTTATTTTTCGAATGATAGTGAAATCTAAAGAGTGATAAAAATAAGGAAATACTTTTATATTTTTCAAAGTATTTCTGGTGGAAAAAAACAATTTTTTTCCATCATTTTTTGGTGGGGGCCGTTATGCCCCAGAAAAAAAATTTTTTTTCAAGAATTTTTCCAAAATTTTGGTAAATTCGTTCATCGTAGAGCAAAGGTAAACTAATAAGATGTTAAAAAACCATAAAAATAATAATCAGCTTAGAGGGGCCGCTCTGCCCCACCCTTCCCTATTCTTATCAAGTAATAAAAGGTTGTGTTTAAATTTAACTATATAATTTGAATTTACTCTACCGCCAGTTACCTAACAAAACTTACTTTATCGACAGTTAATTTCTTACTTCTGACTTAGAAGACAGATCAATTGTCGTTGTTTTGTAAAGTTTCATTGCTTACAGTTAAATTTTTTCACAAATATGATATTTAAATGTTTTAATGTGTGTATTTTATTACATAGGGTTTACTATTATTTGACCTCTATTAAGTGTTATATATGAAATGTTAAATGTATATAACTTGTAAGAAAGCAAGTTACTTTTTGAATTCCTTTACAATTATTTCATTGGCTACATTTCCGTTCGGATCACTCAGATGACCCCCATGTAGCATGTGGTGTCAACAGCTGACCATGAACAGCGTATTGTAATATATTACGCTTCTTAATTATTAAAATTAGATAAATGCTTTCATTTTCTACAAAAATAGTCGCAAAACGAACTTAACAATTGCCAATCTCGATTTTAAGATAATAATTTCCATTGTCAACTATTGATTATTTATAAAAATCGGAATCAGCATTTTGATCCATCTCCTGCGCACCTATGTATGTACAAAGCAACATGACTTTCGATCCCATTGATTTTTTTTTCAACACTGGCAATTTATATATTCTTCGATTATTGGAATACTATGATAATGGGAAGTAAGTATTTTTATAATTGAGTTTTATTGAAAAAGTCAAGTTTTTGATTAAAGCTAATTTTTTTCTAATAGGTTAAAAATGGATGTTTAAATCGTTGGCAAAAAATGTACGAGAATTAATCAGTTTCTCGAGAGAATCTTCGATGATATTCTTTAAAATAGCTACAAAAAATTTTTATTTTTTTAATTATAATATAACCCTTTTAAGATTTTTTTTTTTCCGCGTAATAAAAGCTCTCATGACCTTTGATTTTTTTTATAAAATTACTTGCCTGAATAAGTATTTAATTATTATATTACTCGCTTCACAAAATAAATATTTACTTTTCTGGATTATTTCTTAGCATGGAGTGGAGTGTAAGGACAGTTATTAGCAGAATCGACTCTACTGCCGATTTTTGCTGGTTGGAATATCCAAAATCGGTGAGTCGTTAAAAAATTTTATTTTGGGTTTTAAAAATTACAATTATTATTTATCATTAAGTTTATTATTTTAACTACAAGTTTCGTTCTTAGAGAACTACTCTTATATGATGATTTCAAACAATTATTTCCTTGAAAATTTTATGACGAGATTAAGATAAAAATAATTAATCTTAAGCAATATATTTCTACACGGAGAAAATAAAACAGCAATGATTACTGTTTCATACAAATATTAGAAAAATGTTCATAGTCAGTAGTGAGTGCTGTACGAAACACGACTGGTTAGTGCCAGAACACGACTCAGTAGTGTGCAGACAATAGTCAATAGCTTTTATGTAGCGCTCTCTACTGTCCCAAACATTTTAACCTCATTTTCTTCCAAAACAGTACTGAGTACTGTACAAAGCAGTAATTAATGCTGTTTTTTTTCTCCGTGTATCAAGTCTTCAAATAAACAGTTAGTTGTTAAGATAAGAAGCCATGTTGCTAGGCAACGGTTGCTATGGGAGTGTTACCAAGGGAGGGGGGTGCTATAGGGGTTTTTATGGGGCCGTTGCCTAGAGGGGGTTCGTTATGGGGTCTTCTATGGGGTTTCTATGATGTTGCCCTGGGCGTTTCTATGGTGATTTATATGGAGTTTTTATTGAGGTTCCTATGGGGTCGCTATGGGGTTTTTATGGGATCATCTATGGGGAGGGGTAGTAGTAAACATAATAAGGGTAGTAAGCTCTCGCAAAAATTTGTAAGATTTTAGTTGTAATTTTTTTAAATAAAATTTTATTTGAATGTGATTTTATTAGTAGATTTCATAGAAATCTAACTATTACATTGGAGCTCATAACGGAACTTTTGAAAAATTTTGCTATTTATAGATTCAACTCGTCACGTGGATTTAGAAAATACATATGGTTCAAAAGTTTATATATCTATGTATTTATATATTTATAAACGATATAACCAGCTCTGTCTCTTCTGTAACTCCCTTAATTTCGAACCGATTTTAATGAAACATCACATACTTTCTTTTTGGACGATTTCTGAGGTTAAGTTCTAAGATGAGCCAAATCTGTCAATTAGCTCAGAAATGACAGCAATTCAAAAATTTTTTTAAATCGTAAAAATTTTCACTTTTGCCGTATTTTCGTGCAATAAGAATAAAACGCGATATCATATTTAATTTCTGTAAATTGGATCTGAAAGCTTATTTAATAAACTTCAATTTGCATAATTCACCATCAGGTGAAAGCATATTTTATAAAAAATATGTTTTCTTTTTTTTGAGAAATCTACTTCCATTTCGGCTACCGAATGGTCATTTTTGTAAACATATTACGCGCGCGTGGTGCGCGGTGCAGGCTAGTATATGAAAAACTATAAGTATAATTTAATTATTAAAATTGTATTTTACACTATCGAATAATTCATACTTCAATGATATTTGATAGAATATTGCTAATTTTATAGCTTCTGAAAATTTTAACAACAGAATAAGTTAGTATATCCGTAATGGGGCTTATAAATTAGTTGATCGATGCTGCTTTTGCCATCATTTTATTCTTGAATTTAAAAAATTCTCAAAGTTGCCAGCTACTGGAATTCAAGTCCAACTACTTGAAGTACAAATTTCAATACCAGCATCAGGTAGACAGATAAAAAATATAATTCTCTCTTCCTACCGTCTGATTTACTTATCAAAAAGATTCAATTTTATTAAAGTGAATAATATTTTTCATTGTGAAGAGATTAATATTATCAACTCAATACTTACAAATAAACTTTTTCTAAAAATCCCAATAACCAATGCTGCTATTCAATAATTGTCAATCGGAAGTTAAGTTGACTGCAGATCCAGACTTTTCAAATATTGCTGTTAGATTGACGCCAATCTGCTATTACAGTTTGGTGTCAGTGTAGGGCGCAGATTGGTGAAAAACTTACTGCAAAAGTTGGAAAGCCAGAATCAGCTGTCAGTTTGCTTCTAAATAGCCATCAATGTTTGGCATTTTGGCTTAACCGGGATTATCTATAAATCTGCATACAGTTTACAAGCAAATGAAGCACAAAATTCCTCAATGAATAGATGTAAGCTTGCTACCAAATGGTTATTGAAAAATTCCAGTTCTGTTATCCAAAGCTTCTACAGTCAATAAAGTACCAGCAGCAGTAAAATTATCAGCTGTAGATAATCCGGAAAGCTCCTCTGATAGCCACCTTAACTGAAACTTGCTGTCAATTTACGGCCGCAATTTGAAACCAACTTGACGGAAAGAGTTGGCAAAGTAAGCGGTTTCAGTTGTTGCCTATAAGTTATTCTGTAATTTGACGTCAAGACTTGCTGTACAAGTATTTCAGTCAAGTTGTAGTAAAGTTAAAAGGAAATTTAAGTACCAGTTTGGTTGTTAACTTTTATTCAAATTGCGACAGATTTTCTTCAATTTGCTTACCACTGTTATTCAGTGAAAAATTACCGCAAACTTGATCTCAAGTTAACCGTAACTGCTGGAAGCCAACTACTTTCTAAGAAAGCGCTGGCTATCAGAGTCTTTAAGCATCAAAGATCAACCCTGATTTGAACTAAAAATTAATTTAGTTAAAAAAAATCTACGAACAAAGACCGAAAAAATTCTCAAGTATAAAAAAAAAATATTATTAAAAAGTAACAGTAGTTGAATGCAAAACAGAATCCAATACGCGCTTGTTTCTTTTGTGAAACATAATCGCAGAGACGAGGGTTGTAATACTCACTAATTGACGGTGAGAACATAATATTGCGCCAAGTAGGAGTGAACACTTGGTAGTATACATAATGATTGTAGTATTAGTATGAAAGCAAGATCAGCTTCAACAATAGCAGCAGTAGTACCAGTAGATACTATTCGTATTAGTAATACGATTCGACTTACATATCCTTCTCTCTTGTCTATTAATCAAATAATCTTGAATATAAAATTACTGTCATTAATGGAATAAGATCAAATTATTTGACATGACATTAATTGCCAAGATATTTATAAATATTTTAAGCAAATCACGGACCAAAATAATTTAATTTACAGAGGTAAAACCATTATCAGACAAACGTATAATTGAATGTTAAATTTAACATGTATATGTAAGAACATACAGTTATAGAGAGATATAATAGAATGTTATTAAAATTTAAATACGCAGATTTGAGATAAATTTAGCGACATACAAA
Source organism: Cotesia glomerata (assembly GCF_020080835.1). Lineage (NCBI taxonomy): Eukaryota > Metazoa > Arthropoda > Insecta > Hymenoptera > Braconidae > Cotesia > Cotesia glomerata. The sequence goes on along the minus strand of NC_058159.1, from coordinate 21,916,057 downwards.
AAGAGGTCGTTAGCTTTTATGTGTACATGAAAAGACGTTTTGTGAGGTGTGTGTGTGCCTCGAATACGAAAACATTATTCTATAATTCGTCATTGGATTTAATCGTTTCCTATGCACTTCACTGTGCCCATTGTGTGTGGGTGAAAGTGGGAGTCGAAAGGGCGAAAAGGAAGGTGGCGCGGTCTCTATAATAATTTAATGCCAGATATAATAAGTTACTTGCTGTCTGGCGGGTTGCCAGTGTGATGCCACCCTCCTCTATTTTCTCCCTTGCCCTTACCCTTTTCCTTGTAGCTTCAGCTCCTACAGCGTATCTATTCATCCCGTGTGTGAAAAGCTGAAAAGCGCACAACGCTGCTGAGGCGTTAACGTATGGACTGCTGTCTGTTGATGGAACCGATCCAGCCAGCAGTTATCCTTCCAAACATTAGCTTTAGCTACCATTACCTAATGTTCAGACTCAACTATTTTTAAGTACTCCCGTCCAACTACTACTACAAACTTAAAGCTTTCTAACTCAAACCAGATAACGCTGTCGCTTAATTGATTTGTCGATTCAATGCTCCATTAAGTGAGACCATTGTTCTTCATACAATTAATTTTACCAATTTTTTTTCTTTATATTTCAAGATTTCAACGTTGAATTATCTTTGTAATGCTTAAATCTCTTTTCAAATACTTATCATTGACAGTTAAATTTTTTATCTATAATTAAAATTAATCATTTTTAACTTTTATCGAATTCAACATTTTTTACTTACATTTAACTTTTAATAATTATTTCATTTAACCAATTTCTATGATTTTTTGTTATTTTTTTTAAATAAGTACTTCTGGTGTTATCATTCTATTTTTCCGCTATAATTTTTTCAAAATTTTAAGAGTCTCTCTATGAATAGAGTTTCTTTTGGACAGCTTTAAATATTTAAATTCTACAATTTAATTATTTTAAATTTCATTACAATGTAAAAATGATTTTTATTGAAGATTGATATATCTCTAAAAGGTTTTAGAGTTGTTAATATATTCAGGCATGATGATCGTAAAATTGACTCAAATTATTCCATTACAAATTTATTTAATCTCTCGGATACCTATGAAGAAGATTCGTCATTTATATTTTTGAACTCATTCATATTTTAAATCAATCAAAATTTTGATTAAGTAACAGTTTGATCTTAAAAAAAGAACTAATTTTAATTATAATAAAATTAATTGAGCTTTAAATGATAATAGTTGATAAAGAGCATATAAAATGACTAATCATGGAATTAACCATAAAATTATATCCGTAGCTGAAAGGCTGCCTAAATTAAACCCTCGAGTAATTTTCACGTCCTCGGTTAAATTAACTCTGAAAAGTACTTTTTGAGTTGTTGTTTGTTTAGTAAAAAACTGTGTGATTTTACCCGTTAATAAATCATAAATATACAAAAAATAAATTAACAATCCGGTAAAATGTGTGGTATAACACATTTTAATTACCGCAATTTAAATTCAATAATTTTGGCGCGCCGCGGGTACTATGGTTGGGCGGGGAATCCGCGCAGCTGTTCTACGAATTAGCATACTAAACTTTATCACCAACAGCTCGACAAAGACGTGCCAAGACAGGCTGAACTAATTCCAAAGATAGAAGAATAAAGTTTGAAATACGCGCGCGCACTTTATATACACATATTCCATATTTATACATATATTTTCATTAAATACATCCATCTACGTATATTCATACATTCATAACACATACAAGACCACACAAAGACGGGTAAAATTAACGATGATGAACTAACAAACAAAAGAGGATTCACATCCGTGATAAGACCTCGACAGCAATAACTCCATCAGATTAATGTCATCATTGTTATTATTATTATTATTATTATTATTATTATTATTATTAATATTTGCCATTTAACTTTTCCTCTTCAGAATTAATTTACTACCAAACATAAATGTATTACAATCTAATTGATTTTTGTCTGATGTATGATTATTCAATTACACTAAAATGTAATTACAATCTCTATATTGAAAATTTAAAGTGAAATAAAAGATGAATAATTTATAAATTCATCTGGAGTTGAAATTAAACGATACGAAATAATTTGATAATTTTAAAACGAAAACTAAGTTTGTTATTAATGACAACCGTAATTATTAAATTTCGGGAATTTAAACTTTAACCACTGATACTTATAATTATAGGTTACTGTCATTATTGATTAAAATATTTTATACTGATGGATTGATAGACTTATGATATCATTTTCTTTCATCTTATGAAATAACCGGTTGAGATTTGTGTATATATATAATTGGAATGAATATTGAGAAGTTGGTAGTGAAGTTGTAAGTAAACTTGGTCTGCCCGAGGCAATATCAGTGGTTGAGAGCAGAGACGTGTTACCGGTAACTATATATACAGTATGCAGCTACGTCTCTACCTCATTCTCTTTATCTCAGTACTCTGCTCTTTACTCTTCTGCACCTTGATGCAACATCTTTTGCTGCACTTAGTAAACCGACAAAATTTTTTATTTTTTTTATATTTTCAACATAAATTCATTGAAATTCTGTTTAGAAGTCGCATGAAAGAGGCACGATTAAGTACTCGAAGTATTTCAAAGCTTTAATAAATAACGAAACATTTTTTTTAAATAGTTAAAAATTAATTTATACAGTAATTTTTATTTTAAAAATATCACAACTTTTCTAACATCAATCACAAATATTTTATTGTTAAAAACAATCTCTGTTTTGTTCAATAAATATATTTGTTCACATCTATTAAAATCAATGAAAATTGATTGAAATTTTTGATATTTGCCATTTTTTTTATTATTGGTTTTATTCATAGAATAAACAAAATGTTTTTGTTTTTACTAAAAACAATCATGGATTTTTTAAAATAACATTTACAAAAACTAAAATCCATGAAAATCAACAATTCACTTTTCTATGAATACTAGCTGACCCGGCAAACGTTGTTTTGCCATATAAATAATTTCCTAGTAATTTCTAGTGTAGACAAAAAATAGCTTACTTATTGTAAGTATGTATGTATGTTAGAATGTGTATATTGTATGTATGTAAGAATGTAGTATATGCGTGAAATAAGCATGGAGCGCTGTGAACGATGAGGGAATATAAAAATATCAAAAGGCAAACATTATTTTTAAGTTATTATAATTTATTCCTTAAAATTATATATCATTAATTAAACAATTACGACAGTAACACTATTAAACAATATCAATCTCTTAATGCTATAGCGTGAACAATATTTTTTGTTAGTCCATCTTTAGCTAACACAAACAAACTGGATGGTTTACCCACTCGAGAGCATGCCCCGTATAATTGTCCGTGTGAAAAACATGGTGTTCTCAAATCTAATCCACAAACAGACATCGTTTGACCTTGGGATTTGTTGATAGTCATTGCAAATGCCAATCTAATCGGAAACTGAATACGTTTGAATTGAATTGGCACATCTGTAGGTATAATAGGAATCCGTGGTATGAGTATATTTTCACCTCTGAACTTGCCATTTAAAATCCTGGCTTCGATCACGTTTTTCATTAATTTTTGAATGACTAATCGCGTACCGTTGCTCGATGTACTTGTTGTCGTTGTTGGTCATTTGTTCTTCGTCTATTGACTGTGAAACGGCGTGATTGTCGTTGTTCTAATCTTCTGACTTCATTGCGTTCAGCTCGTGTATCTTCTGGCTCTTCTTGATGCAATTGCGCCATTCTGACACGTGCATCAGTATTTTGTTGCTGGATTTGTTCTTCTGTTCTTTCGGATCTGCTATTTCGCAAGTTTCGAGCTTTACTTGTACTGCGGCTCAAATCAGCCCCTTTGCGTTTTCTTGGCATTGCTCACTGTACAAAACATACATAAATAGAATTAATGAAATTATTTAATGATGAAAAATGTTAAAAGTATAATTAGGGCCAGGATTTTTGCCGCAGTTTTGAAATGATTAGTTTTAATTTATGAAATTATAACAAAAATATAAGTTTTATGGAAAAATTTTTCAAACAAAAGTAAAAAATTAAATTTTATGAAAACATTGTCTCTTATAATTTTTTCATACAACCAATATTTCCATTGACATTTCAAAATAAAGATTCATAATGATTGATTTTTTGGAAACTATGAAAATCTTAATTGTTCAATTACATTTTTTTAATAAAATTAAATTAAAATTACATTTTTATAAGATCAACAACATTTTCGATATAAATAAAAAAGTATACTTACAACACAAAATCCGTTGTTATTGGAAGCTCGTGTCACGTGTTGAGTACTTTTGAGGTTATAAAATCACTTGATTAACTAATCGTGCAAAATACACTCAAAATTGATAATTTAATTATTATTGATAAAATAAGAATGATTAAAAGTTAATATGAGAGTTACACTGAGATAGCAAAATAATAATTGTCAACGTTACTACTACACTTGATGCATAAACAATAATGATGGCCGACAACTGTGTAGGGAGTGAGAAAGAAAGGAGACCGGCTTCGTTCTCATCCCTACTCCGTGCTGTTTACTGGGTCAGAAGTGACACCTGTAGACATCTGGCGGGGATAACTAATTAAATGACGATTGATCAGTTTTCGACCGGAGAGGAAAAATGATTAAATTACTCAAATGGCTATTAAAAAATAAGGGTTGATCGTAGAAGGGTGAAAATTGAGGATTGTATGTATTTTTGTATGTTGTATCATAAAAAAATAGAAATTAAAAATTTTGTCTAAAAAATAAAAAAAAAAATTTAGGGGGATGAAAAATAGATGTTGGCCGATTCTCATAGATACCGGATAAGCAAAAAAAATTTCATCAAAATCGGTCAAGCCGTTTCGGAGGAGTATGGCAACGAAAACTGTGACACGAGAATTTTATATATTAGATGTGTACATAAACTTCAATACCGAGTCAGAATATGAAGGAAGATCGGACGCTATAAACGTTCCCAAATATTTTTGGTGGCAGCTCACTGGAGCCTCAATCGGATTCACCGACCAAGTTAATAGGACTCTTATACTTCAAAAAGTCTCAAGTCGAATTTTCAGCTAAACATAGTAGTTGTATTTATTGATCCAGTGATCGATATGTTATACTTTACTATCGATTTAGGGCCGACGTAGCCCGTTTGACGTTTTTGATACACTGATAAAAAAATTAACTTGATTCACGAACAAGAATCTTTAACCAAGAACATTTTTTGAAGAGTTTGATTATTTTGAATCAAGTAGAAAAATTCTTAAATCAAGTAAAATTCATTTGAATCGAGAATAATTTCTTAGACTCAGAATTTTTCCACTTGATTCAACATTTTTTCTCTTTAATCAAATTAATTTTTTTATCAGTGTACGTTAAAAATGTTCAAGTTACGTTTTGAACATCTAATTCATTCAACTTACAATTTATGTTTAGAATCTGGAAATCATAAACACAAAAGTTGTGTAATAAAATATTCCATTAAAATGGCTAATTAATTAACAGGTTATTGTTCAATATTAACATTAATTGATCGTGGAATAATGTTTGGGTATTGTTGGTGAGTGCTTTTGTGTTCGGACATTTATGAAGGGGTTGAATATAATAATAAATAAAAATAGTTGAGAGATAGAGTAGGCACAGATGAGGGTGAGAGTAAATCGATGCTCGTTTTCATGAGCTTGTATAACTCTTGGAAAATTCAAAGCGTCCACGTGTATTCACTGTTATTCACCCCGACCCTTTACCCTTCTTCTCGTTCTATATATACACACACTGACATATATAAAACTATAGATATATATTGGAACCGTCGGGCACGTCACGCTTTAACTTGTTGCTCGATCCTTCATCTCACGCCAGCTAAACAAATACCAAGTGACATATTCAAAAGCTCGTGAACAAAATGCAGAAAACCACAGTTTAACGGGTTTGTTTCCAACGTACTTGCGTTGATGATAGAAACCACTAAAGTGTCAACCTATTTCTCTCTCTCTATACATATAAATATAGGCATCATATGTATGCATATATTTATTTGCTTGTTGCTCTGGAGCCGACTGGATGAGTAATTAGGAACTCGTGCGGAGATTCTTGTGTAATTTTGTGACCCCAAAGGAAATTAGCCAAAGTGTTTCAGACTTTGATTGTATTTACCTTATTCACCCATTCATTTACGCTTTAATATTATTTTTATAATTAAATAAAATCATTACTTAATGCAAATTACAATTTTTGGACGAAGGTCACACCGATTAAAATTATTATTCATAATGGTTATATGTCGATTCACCCCCTGAAAATTCGTTCCCGGTCACTTCACCCTCTGAAATTTACCCGTCGGTCATTTCGCCTTTAGAAATTCATCCTTAAAAATTAATTTTTCGATGATTCTGCTCCCTAAAAATTTCCTAAAAATTCACTCTTCAGTCATTTAGCCTCCTACAAAAATTTCTCACTCTAAAATTTCTTGACTTAAGAAATTCTCACAGAACAAAAAATTATCATTCAAAAATTTTTCAAAGTATATTAATCGAATTTTAAATTTTTCAACAAGGTATAATCATGGTTTTTGTGTGTGGTTATTCGACATTAGACCAAAGCATAAGCTTGTTACCGTGTTGTGCCCTTTCATCATGGTTTTTGTGTGTGTTTATTCGACATTAGACCAACACATAAGCTTGTTACCGTGTTGTGCCTTTTTATCATGATTTTTATGTGTGTTTATCTAAGAATAGGCCAATATATAAGCTATAAATATTTTAATAAATTTAAATTATACAATATTTTTCATTAGACTGTTCATGTTTTAATAGCGTCAATTTTGAATCTCACACGGAAAAAAATAAATAGTAAATGCAATATGATGCAGTCTTGGTAAATAAACATTATGAAATCATGTTGCATCCACATGATTTGTCATGTTTCGGCCACATGATAATCATGTTGCGGTAACATGAGAAAATCATATGGTATCCGCATGATTTATCATGTGGCAGCAACATGATTTTCATGTAGCCTTAATAGCATAAAATTAAGCTGCAACAACTAAATATTTATGATTCAAAAACATTATTTATTATAAAGTAACTAGTTTTTTTAGGATTTATAATATTGCAGATGAAAATAAGAGTAAATTATTGAATTATACAATTTGTGAACGATATCTTTATTTATTCAAATTATATACAATTCTTATCGCCAATAGCTTTGGTTTGTGATAAAAGTAATTAAATTATTATTAATTGTTATTATTTTCGTATATCAAATGCAGTTTGACTTCGCAAAGTTACAGTAGATCGCTGTCTTCTTGCGTATCCGCAGTTGAAATGCTGAGTGATTGGTTCTCATTTGAATAAATTTTCTCGCGGAGCTTTTTTTGAAAAAATTTTATTCTTTTCTATTAAAAAAATTTTTTACTACGTACTAATGTTTTTGACTAAAAAAAAAATTGTCAAAAAAATAACATAATTTAATTAAGGGGTTAGGGGTGACTACTAGTCAGACATGAAAAAAATGAGAATTTTTAATAATTTTTTTTTGCTAGTAAATCATTTTATTTTTTCTAAAAGTAATAGTATGGCATCATTACTCAATGTTTTGACTTGAGTTCACGAAAATTTGAAAAAAAAAAATTAATTATTTCAAAAGTTATGACTGTTTGTGTTGACCCAATTCAAAAAAGGTCCTTGCGGTGACCATCATAAATCTTTAAAGATTCATACAAAATCAATCGGACAAGAAAAAATAGTTTCATTAATAGATAATTTAGTGCCTGATCGATGCTTTTTTGTTTAACATCAACAAAATGGCGGTCTCAAGAAATTTTTCTCTAGATTTTAGGGAAAAAACCAACAGTTCATTGTTTATAAAAAATCAAAATTTTCGAAGAAAAAAAAATCCTTTGATCAGACACAAGATTTTTATGTTTTCCAAAAACTGTATGAGTTTCATTGAAATTTACTGAGCGGTTTTCGAGTTACAGTGGTCATCAGTTTAAAAAACATAGTTTTGAGAAAAACGCATTTAAAGTTTTACACTACCTGCTCTCGAGCGTTCTGGAGTGCCTGAGCGTCCTTTGTTATTTGTCGAATAACTCGAAAAGTATTTGTCGGATTCACTTCAAACTTTCAGACAATATTCTTAAGATATTACACTTAAAGAAAATGCAAAAAAAAATCGATTTTTTGAAAATCCTGACTACCCCTAACCCCTTAAGCAAAAATATCATTACAAATGATTTAATTTGATAATTTACTCTAATTTTCATCCACAATATTATAAATCCGAAAAAATCTATTTGCTTGATAATAAATAATTTTTCTGAAGCATAAATATTTAGTTGTTGCAGCTTAATTTTATGCTATTAAGGCTACATGAAAATCATGTTGCTGTCACATGATTTTTCTCATGCTACCGCAACATGATTTTCTCATGTTACCGAAACATGATTGCCATGTAGCCGGAACATGACAAATCATGTGGATGCAACATGATTTAATCATGTTTATTCACCAAGACTGCATCATGTTGCATTCACTACTTATTTTTTTCCGTGCATGATATTCATAATTCTTTTTGAAAAATAACATAAATTTATATTAATAATAATTAATAATACTAATCGGATGCCGTAAAAAGACCAAAGGGTAAATTTCCGGGGTTGAAATGTCCCGATGATGAATTTCGATGGATGAAATAGCCATATGATGGAATTGTTAAAGGTTGAGTTTATAAGGATTAAATGACCAGGCGGTAAAATAACCAAGGTTGGTTTTTCAGGGTAAAATGATCGGAGTAAAAATTTACGGGGATGATTCGCTCGGCCACCCTTGAAACAAGTCGGTAATATTATAAATAAACTGATAGATAGACTTAAAAAACTTTAATAAACTTTAAATAGATTTAAAGGTCGTAGTTCGTCATTAAAAGGTGACTGAATCGTAATTCTGGACAGTGTCTCGGATAGCTTAAGGGAAGAGCAGTTGGCGCGATACCAAAAGATCCAGGTTCGATTCCTGGTCTGGGCCGTCCGAATTATTTCTTCAGTCAAATTTACCTTTAATGACAAATTTATATACGAAATTTAAAATCGTTTATGCCTGTAGGGAATACAGGCGAACGATATTAAAAATTATTAGATAAATAATTAGTTAAAAAAATTCGTGCAATAGACTGGACAGCCAATAAAAAAAATTCAGATTTATAGTATTATAAAAACCAGTCTACAGAAAATATATTGTATAAAAATATCGATGGCGTTAAAGATGTATTGACAGGAGTCAAGTAGATAGATTTAAAGTTCGTAGTTCGTCATTAAGAGGTGACTGAATGGTAATTCTGGACAGTGTCTCGGATAGCTTAAGGGAAGAGCAGTTGGCGCGATACCAAAAGATCCAGGTTCGATTCCTGGTCTGGGCCGTCCGAATTATTTTTTCAGTCAAATTTACCTTTAATGACAAATTTATACACGAAATTTACAATCGTTTATGCCTGTAGGGAATACAGGCGAACGATATTAAAAATTATTAGATAAATAATTAGTTAAAAAAATTCGTTCAATAGACTGGACAGCCAATTAAAAAAAATTCAGATTTATAGTATTATAAATAAACGTTACCGCTTACCTTAATTCAAGAGAGAGAAAGTACTTGAGTGAAATATAATAGGTAACCTTGTTCTTGAAAATAAAAAAGTGCTTCGTTTAAGACTAAAATTCGTGAATGAAGAATTTTTTCTCTTAGTTCAAGAGTTTTAAGTTCTTGATTCAAGAATGAATTTCTTGAATTGATTCGAATATCTTGAAACAAGAGTAATATTTGGAATAAAATAGTTTTTTTTTTTTTTAATCAAGTAGTTTTTTTTCTGTGCACGGAAGATAAAAATATGAGACTAAGGTTAAGGGCCCAGTTTCAGAATTTTTGGAGTGGCGGACGCTGTAAAATTATTATTTATTTAAATTATTCATTTATGTTAATAAAAATATTCAGATCATAGACTTTTCAAAGTTTTAAAAGTATTGATATATGGTATGATGGACACAGCCCAGATTAAATTCAAGTTTTAGGTTCAATACTTTATCGCAACAAAAGTACATAATACATATATACACGCGTTTCCCAGCTGACACAGCAATCTCCAATTCGCGTCGTCCTTTCACGAGAAGAACACGAAAAATTTTTACAGAGTTTTAACGTTAAACTTTCTCACTGTATATACTGCCGGCAGTACACAGTAGTGTCCTATTTGATGCGTAGTCCTCAAGTTTCGTTGTATTTATGTATGTTTGTGTATGTATATATCTATATAAATATTGTTGTATTGGTAAATATACAAGGTTGGTTTGTGAATTGGTAAAATCACAGAGCAACGGGACAATATAGTGCTCAACGAATTCGAAACTTTGTTGTATCAAAATGCAGCAAAACTGGATATTAAAATAGAATGAAACTAAAAAATAGCAAACAAACTGAAATACAGGGTAGTCTTGGACGAACGGTCACACGAAATTTTTAAAATTATTTTTATTTTAAAATAAGTTAGCTAGCAGATTTTTTTATTGGCCAGTTAATACCGTAAAATTATTTTTTAGTTGATTAATACACTTTAGTATTGAAAGTATAAAATTTTTATGAATAATTTTCGTGTAATTAAAGATAATTTAATTTAAAGTTATTTTTGGGGACATTTTATCGATTTTTTATCTTTTAAACGAGTATTAGCTTCTATAAGTAAAAGTGTGTATGTATTACAAAACATTATTGAGATACTTATGTCGTAAAAAGAACATGTTTATAGAATTTAAAATTTGCAAAAAAGTTCAAAAACGCAGAGAACCACTAATCTGATTTTTCTTGTAAACTTGAGACTCTTGTTAAACCCGTTTAAAGAAACATTTATGTAGCAAGATAAATATTTCAACGGAACTTCAAGTTTAGGTTCGATAAATTATTTTTATCATACGTATAACGACGTAGAAGGGTATAAACTAGTACTTTAGATTGATAGATAGATAGATAGATAATTTACTTTATGCCAATGCCAAATTGGCCATAAATAAGTACATTAGAGATTAAATAAGTACATTAGAGATTATTATATTATAACAGTTTTTGAAACTTTATATAAATGTGAATTTAAATATGACTGCTTGTACATAATTTATGTAACATTTCTTTCCTCATATTTATAATTTTTGAAGATTATAAAAATGATTGATACACACTTATCATGAAGAAGAAAAATAATTAACAAAAAAAAAAGGAGATATAATACAAAACTGTTTTATTTGTAAATTTAATTTCATATATTTTATGATTTAACTGATTTCATGCGAGTTAACCTTAGAGATCTAGGTTGTAAAAAAACAACCAAACGTAGAACATGTATGAGTATTAAAATTTAGAATAACAATGATCGATTTACCGATGTTAAAAAAAATTTTTTTAACTGACCGATAAAGGGGTCACGCCTCCCAATTATTCAGAAATTGGTAGCAATAATTTGTTGGAAATAGAAGTAAATTACAATGGAACAATAAATATGGCTAATGTTTTTATTGGAAGATGAGTACGCCCGCGGTAATGCATGCCGATAGACTGGTGAACTACCCCCTCTAGGGAGAAATGGGGCAAGTGGGATGAGGGGATGTCTAGTGTGGCAGCAGCAAATACAAACGGTCTAGATAATAAGTCACTTACTGCACGGATCCTGGATCCAGGGGTTGGCCACACGCCAGTTCTATTCGCGGTTCGGTTGTTCCGATCTATTCTATACTGTGCACGTCACACGCATGACGCTCTTAACTAAATTATGGACAAAGTAGTAGGATTTCACGTGCTCTGTTAAAGGGGCATTCTATGCTCCACCGAAAGTTCTGAGGAAAGATCCCATCTAACATCCTTTTCCCGTTACCATGTCATCTGTCGTATCTTACAAATGCCCTTGCTCACCTCCGGCAACTCATTCAACTGTCAAAATTTGTCCAGCCCCTTTACTTTGCCAATAAATCAATCCATCAATCATTTTTTGTCTACTCAATAACTCATCATTCATGATTCGTGATCATTATTATAATTATAATTTTTCATATTTTCGTCAAGTGTTTTAATTTTGGTAATTCATTTGAACGATGGGCCTACTAACTTGCTTATTTTTAACATTTTTGGCTTTTAATAAAACAAAAAATATGGAAATTATTGATAGTTAGTTTGAGTGACATAATGGTCATTGAAAGTCGACAATTTAATTACTGTTAATGGAACATGTCAGCAATTAATGCGTATAATTTTCCGATGGATTTTATCAGATATGAGCTTGAAAGTCCACCACACTCATTTAATCATATAAGTGCTAGAATTATACATCACTCATATTCATGCAAATAAAATTCTATTCAAATTGTTTAAAGCGACACGGGAATGCTCTAATTACAATAAATTTATTCATTGTAAAAATGTATATTATACTTGAAACAGTTTTAGTTAAATTATTCAGTTAATTAATTGCATCCATTAATTTATTTGGAAATTATCAATCGATTTGTTGTTTAATATTTAAGAAATCAAAATAAAATTATAAAATTTATGTTCAAAATTTTTTATTAAATTATTTTCATATAATCGATGAAAAAGTAACAAAAAGGTTAAGTAATGTTCAAGCTTAACTTAGGAAATTACTATTTTCAGATACAACCTATTTTTATGGTTTTTTTTTCTTGTTTAATCTAGGAGCATCAGCCAAGCTCACCATCAAAGTTCATTAGATTTCGATGGAAAACCAACATGTCTTTAAGTTGGAAGTTATTCTAAGAAGAACTAGTAGAAGTTTGATAGATTTATTTTTTATTGATATAATTCCTAAACTAACCAGTTAATTCGGCTTATCTTTAAATTTGACTTCAAAAGTCGTTTTAATATATACATTCGTAAACGTAAAAAATTTTGTTACAAGCGTCATGAGGACTAATGCAATAATTAGGTTTCTACACGGTGATAAATTTATGCATAAATGCCATGGCAATGATTATCATCAAATGATGGTAAAATTTCAAATTTTGACATAATGGTGATCATTACCATCAATATTATAATATTTACAATAGTGATATTAATATTTACAATAAAAGATAGTAATAGTTACCATCATCGATGGAAAAAAAATATTAGTAACTATTACCATCAATATGATGATTTATCACCATATTGAATTGGAAATAATATTAGCACTGGATTGTATTGTTCACTTTACACTAATGCTAAAAAATATTATCTTGCAAGTTTAAACGTTGGATGCTGTACAAATGCGTACAAAAATGGAATTTACAAGACAATTTGATATTAGGTAGATTTCGTAGAAATCTATCTATTGCATTGGTCCTTGTGTCGCAATTCACACGGAATTTTGTCATTTTATCTCTTAAGTAGTCGAGTAAAGCTCAAAATTAGCATTGGTTCAAAAGTTTATATATTTATGTATATATATATATATATATATGTAATATAACGCGGCTTGTGGACACGATAGCGTCTACAATTCTCAACGGACTTAGATGAAACTCGGTACACATATTCTTTGGGTAATGACCTTGAACGAGTTCGAAGATGAGCAAAATCGATCAATTAGTTTAGAAATGGCGGCCATTTAAAATTTTCAAAATAGTGAAAATCACGTTTTTGGTCACTTCATTGATGTACAACTTTTGATTGAACAAAGATAGCTAATTTTTGAAAAATTCATGAGATAGCTCATGAAATTACCTTTAATTTGACGCATATGACATTGACATTTTGACCATTTTTAGTTATTTTATCAAAGTTAAGAGTGCAACTGAACCATTTTCAGGCAATGTGTAGTACAACCGACTTATGAATGTTATTCTGTCGAGAATTCTTAACAGATCCTAACGAAATTTAGTATATAGATTCCTTGGACAATTAGCTTGCATGAGCCTTAAAATGAGCGAGATTCGTCAATAAGTTTAGAAATGGTAGCTCCTTAAAATTATCAAAATAGTAAAAATCATGTTTTCGGTGACTTCATTGATGTATGAAAAGAGATTGCTAATTTTTGATAAATTCATGTGAAAGCTCATGAAATCGCCTTCAATTTGACGTTTATAACATTGACATTTTGACCATTTTTAGTTATTTTTTCAAATTTAAAAGTGCAATTGAACCATTTTTAGGCAATGTGTAGTACAACCGACTTACATACGTCATTCTATCAAGAATTTAATTCAGTAAAATCTACCTTCCATTTCGGGTGTGGCCGAATGGCGTTTTTATATATACAACCATTATTGACTATCACCTTCAATTGTTAAATTGTGTGGGCGTAGCCATTTGTATTTGTGATTATATATATATATATATATATATATATATATATATATATATATATATATATATATATATATATATATATTTTGATTTTATGTGTCACCAGTATTTAAACTGAATGTGATATAATATCAAAAGATTTCTTTAATGGTCGCGATTGAAATCGACGAAGTGTCAAATCTCTTGATCAATTTTAAAAAATCAATATCAATTATTTTTTTTCGGAGATAATAAAAAGAAAAAAATGTTAATGTTTTGTGATTCATTTTTTGATAGTTATTTATTATTTAATGAAAGAAAGTGATGGTAAAAAAGCTACCGGTTATTCAACAATAAATTATATTTTTATTTCAATGCAAATGAATATAATGAGGATGTTCAAGCTCAATAGCGAGTAGAGGCGATCGCTGCGTTATGATCGGAATAAAAAGCTCGTGTGTCGTTAATGCAAATGAAGAGCTGGACCTGTAACGTAATTAGGTAAAATAGATTCTCATTCTCTCGCTGATTCAGTATGTATATGTAATCGAGGTGCTCGGGAGTGTGGGGCGTGCAAAATTTCCAAGTTAAATTTTTTCAACGTCGAACTGTCTATGTTACAACTACCAGCATCTCGCTCAGGGGTCTCTCTTACGAGAAAATCGCGTTAGCTCGCGAGGACAATAGAACCACGAGGAAAATTACGCGGCTCCAAGTGAACTCGGGTCTCGGGGTTGTAAAAATTTTTTTTTTTTACTTCCTTTTCCAGCTTTTTGTTTTTTCGATAAAAAGAACTAGAAAATAATTATTCGTGAAGTTAATACAATTAATGAGACACACACAATAGCCAGACAGTTCTTTTTCAAATCACTGCCCAAAAAAGTTTAAAAAAATATATTTACTCGAGAATATAATTAAGCTCTGAAAAAGTTCACGAAAACTTAATGATTTAATAAAACATAATTACTAAACTAACATTTAAAAATGCAATGTTTCATCAACTTCATTCAATTTTTGACAAATAATTATCAAACATTTCCATACAAAAATATTTAATACAGCAATGTTGTTGAAATTCTAAATGTATTAATTAAAACCTTATTAGTTTTTTTAAACAATTTTTCTAACTGACATAAGTTAATCAATCGTTATGAGGAATTAATGAACCATTTATAAGAATTAATTGAGTTAACCTTTCGTTACTTGCGTTATCGAGAGAATCTGCTTATGTTGACTTTTATTGAAAATATTACAAAAAATTGCAGAGTTATCCCGAGTCGAAATTTTTTTTCGCTTAAAACCCATTTTAACCTGGGATAGTCTAATTCAGGGTGAAACAGAATGAAATAGGTTTTAAGAAATAAGGAATTGCATTGATACTAAACCCCGTTTCACTCTGGTAACGTCTACTTAAGTCCGTTTTCAGACGAGTTAGGTTGAAGAAGGTTCTTAATAAAACTCTGTTTCACTCTTTTAGCGCCTAGCTGGGATTGCACGATGTATACGATTTTTTGTTTCTCAGACGAAAAAGTGTCAGGCAGGGTTTTATTAAAACCTATTTCAACCTAGTTCAACCTTAATAGCCTAAACTGGTTATATTCATAGTAAAAAAAAAAGAAAAAATTATCATTTAACTGTTGGTTACTTCATGTTATTATTTGCATGACTGTTAAGGTAATGATAACTATTAGTAATGTTAATTTATAATTATACAAGAATAATGATATCGGAATGGACAGAAGAAACGACGAAGAAAACACAAATTTCCGTTGAAAAAAACTCAGCTTTACTGGGATTCGAAATCGAGACCTCACGATTACGAAGCAAGACTGGATCCCCTCTGCTACTCGAAGACTAGTCATACAGTCAAAATATTTGTTTCCATTTAAGCTACAACTGACAAAATTAAAATTAACTCATGTGATTAAATATTATTATTATTTCTTATGTCATGGTAAATATTACTGTAATTATTATTATTAATTTTACAACGTTACTTACAAAGTGCTTCAAAATTTCATCGCGAAAATTGCCTAAATTTTTAACTTCCCGCTAAGAAAACTGAAAATTTTCAAAAGTTGGGAAGTTATTGGTTTTACCCCGTTTTTCGAAAATCAAGTTTTCAACGGATGTTGACGTTTTGAGGTCCTAGGAAGCGTCCCCGATTGTTTCCGCGATGGTGTCCGTTTGTCTGTATGTATGTAAGTATGCATGTAAGTATGTATGTGTGTATGTGTGTATCGCGATTGGCGTCATTCAAAAGGGCTTGACCAAACTTAGATTTTGAATATAATTGGGACCGATTCGAACCGGTAGATCTTGAGAAATTTGAAAAAAACTACAAAAAAAAAATTTTTCAAATGTGTTTTTTTTTTAATAACTTTGAAACGGCTTCACCGATCGATTTCAAAAACTATTCAGCTCTTAACATTAAAAAACCACGTCGATCGCCGCCAACCCGGTCAAAATCGGTTAATTCGTTCGTGAGTTATCGTTGTCGAAAGAAAACCGAAAAAACTGTTTTTTCGGAATTATTTCGAAATTTTTCGTTTAATCAATTTAAACTTAAAGATCCTTTATGGGGCTTCAAAAGCTGCGACACAAAAATTATATTTTTGAGCTCTTCGAGTTCAAAATGTGAAAAACTGTGCTATTTGTTCATTCTTTAAATTTTTAATTTGGCAAACTATTCTTTTTAGCAATTAGGTCAAATTTTTAAGTAGAAAAACTTGATCTTTCGTATATTTTTAAATTATTCTTGCACAAACCATAATTTTTTATTTAAAGCACGAAAAGTATATACACATGAATAGTTAAATAGTTAAAATATCTGAAAATTATTTCGAAAAAATTCTGGAAGAAATTATTTTTGAAATTTTTATAAGGTATAATTTTGTAACATATCATTCGATTTTGATTTTTAAAACGGTATTCAAAGTAGTTTTTAGAGTAGTAATGAAAAAAAAATTTGTATATACGGGTTTATGTTGAAAGGTTAAAGAAGCCCGGTAATTATTTTCGAAAAATATCAAAAAAAAATTTTTGTAAATTTTCAACCAGCTGTAACTTTTGGACGCGTCGATCGATTTTAATTTTCCAAATGGTTTTCAACACAGTTTTTAAAGCGAAAAAAGTGGATGTCCGGGCAAATATCGTTTGGTTAAGAAATTTAAATGTTATGTCGAAAAAATACTGAGAAAAAAAATTTTGTGAATTTTTAAACAAATATAATTTTTGAACGCGTCGTTCGATTTTAATTTTTAAAAAAGCATTCGACGCAGTTTATTAAGCATAAAAAATTTATAAATGGTTTTGTTGTGATTTTTTCGCACGTTTTACTGTAATACATTTTCAAAATAATGATAATAATTTTTATTACTCTTATTTATTTTGAAAAATGTATAAAGTTTTAATCTCTGTTTCACCCTAGGAAGCCTACGCGATAAAATTCTCATTAAACCCCAGCTCACTCTTCTACGACCTGAATTTAGACGAATAAGGTTTAAACAGAGTTTTAAAATTTGAACTAAACCCCAACTCAATACTCCTCACCCTGATGCAAGACGAGTTAGGTTGAAACAGAATCTTAAAATTTAAACTAAACCCCGACTCACTATTCCTCACCCTGATATAAGACGAGTTAGGTTGAAAAAGGTTCTTAAATTAGAGCGGCATATGTCTACATCAAAGGAATCAGGATCTACTAGGTTGAACTGGGGTTTTAAAATTTCGACTCGGGTTGTTACTACTAATTATCTAAAAATTCAGTTATTTTAAAAATAAAAATGTTCTCAGACCTGAACTTTTAATTAACTGAGCCTCAATTTTTTAAATGGACTCAATGATGTGACAATATAAGTGACGTATATTCTTCATTTATAAATTTAACTTGCAACGTTGCAAAACTTTTAGTAAATATTTCAACCCCCACGAAAAAAACATAACTGCTCTTAATTCCTAGCTCTTTTACTTTTTTATGTCCCTACTTGTAATACTAGACCCTCACAGCTTTTAAAAGTTTCTGTAGCCAGAACCAATGGATTCAAGCCTCTCTTTTGCACAGACTGACATCAATATGTAATACCTTATTAAATGATACGGCTTTTACCTTGTATTCAAAATATGCTTGCATATGTTTCAAGTATATTTCAGATGTAAGCAAATTAACTGAACATTTTTGTTAGTTAATAATAAAAATTTTGATAGAACTGAAAAATTTTTTAAACATTAAATTAAACTCTAAAAAATAATGTTTTTATAGTTAATTTTTATTCCATAAAATAACATTTATAAGTTAAAAAGCATTGGAGCGATTTCCTGTGACGGGTATAACGACATCAGTCTTAAAGCGCATGTGACGGAAGGTTTTACTTTATAACGAAAATATTCAATTTTTTTAACTTCCAAACATTTTCAGGTGTCATTTTGGCATCTACTTTATTGTATCATGGCTACTTTTGAATTAATCACAGGAAATTTTCTCCTCCATTCATAAAATTACAAAATATTGATTTATACAAAAATTAGCTCAATAAAATAGCATTTATTACAATTTAACAATTCTTTTTACAATTGATATTCTGACATTTGACATCTGTTTTTTTTTTGTTCTATCATTTAAAAACAAAACATTTGATATCTCTCAGTAAAAATAAAAAATGTAACCAGCTGTACGCTAATAAACGCGTCGTGTGTCGAGTTTCATATGTACAAAATAGTGTCGACAAAACGAGATACCTCATACTTTTAGCGAATGAAAATTCGCAGTAGGTGAAAGGAAATTAGTGAGACTGACTAGAGGATAAACGGTCGCAGGTGTCTCTGTACTTTAACACTCTCTTGGGTTTAGTAAAACTCGAGTCTCGAATTATATCACGCGCTCGCTCTCAACAGTGGACACAAATACTGTCGTGTATGGTCAGGTGGATAATATTTTGCGGTCCTGTTTCATGGACACACGCGACTGAACAACCACTACAGAGCAAGATAGTGGAGTAGAAGAGTAGAACTGGGTGCTGTACCGGCGGTAGCATCAAACATACTCTGAAATAATAGCAACACATTTATATCTATGCATATGGATAGTATAGTAGAATAGTACAGAGTGAAAAGAGAAATGCGGAATAGCGCGAGCAGTAGTAGTGGACATAGCGTATGCTTGTCTGTAATTATCTATCTCTTGGTGCTCCATAATTTTCTTTAATCACAGAGCCAAGCCGCGCTCATCATTTTACTTTGACCGTGTTTTCCGAGAAGGATTCGTTAAAGATATTATATACATAGACAGTAGCTGTGTAGTACAGAATATAGTTCTGCTGAGTGTAACACTAGTTTCAGAGAAGCAACGACGAAAGCTCCTCTCCCGAAACACGCGGTTGTGGACAACCCTCTACTCTACTCGGACTCTTACTGTATACTATAGCTTATAACTTTATCTTCAGCTCTCCCATGTCCTGAAACTATCCCTTTCTCTCTCCCACTCTTTCTCTTGGAAGCTCTCTCTCATTTAAGTGTACCTTATATTTAAACTACATCCATCTTATTCTCGCAAGCAACGGCCGGCAACTAGATCCTATCCTACCAAGTTTGGAATGCTCCGCCGGAGGCTACCAAATAGACTAGAAACTTTACCGATGGAATGAGCTTGTTCGAGGTCCGCGCAACGCCGACGGACATGATGATGTGGAAGCAACTGATGTATATGTACTTTGTTAGATGTATACATGCGTATATGTATATGTATATATTGATACTAGGAGAAGGCAGAAGCCCTAGAGATAACTGAGCAAGAAATTTTGGAAGTCCTTATGTATCAAAAGGATTATACGATAAGAGGATACTTTAATGGTGTTGTTCGAGAAAATTCCATGAGTTGAGCTATTTTTAAAAACGTTTATGTTTACTTTTATTTTTATTATTTACTTTATTTTCTTACTCAACTCTTTATAGAACTTCACTCAAGTTACTTCTCTATTGAACTGCTAATTAGTGATTTTTTTTATTTTCAATTATTCCAGTTTTTGTAGAAACATTAACTATCAATTTTAATTAATATTTTCTCTTATTATAACGGTTATTTCATTTCTGAGATAACTTTAATTATTAATTTTAATGATGTCTGAGTGAAATCAAATAATTCCAAGTCACTGGGTGTGAAGTAACTGTTTTATTTTTATTGTTATCTGTAATAATAATATTAATAATAATAATAATAATAAATTAATAAATGAAAGTCCACTAGTTAGTAAAAAATGTTAATTATTGAATTTTAACTATTTTTTCCTAAGGAACAGTTTTAAAAAAATATTGAAATTTATAACAATATAAAATTTCCATTTTTTAAGCTATATATTTGATAATTCATCACTGATTTTTGTTATGAAAGCGAATTAAGATACACCAATTTTTTGAGAATCATTATTATAAAAATTTTTAATGTAAGCAAGATATAATTAAAAAAAGACATACCATTAATTAAGAGTTGTAATCTTGATACAAACAGTACCTGGTAGAAGATAGCACGGAGAGCGAGAGGAGTTAAACGTGCGCTTGGCTGACTGTTTGCCATCAGGAGTACCTCAAGCTGAGAAAAGGGGATTGAAGGACGACTCACTCGCATTACTCGAAGTAAGTAGTATCTGAGTTATAGAAGAGAATAGTACCAGTAGGTGATGAAGATGATGTCGAGATTTAGAGAAGATAAAGAGAAACAGATGAAAGTGTGGGTGTACAGTTGTATGGTTGTGGAAAGCAGGGGGTGGAAGCAAGCTTGTTGTTCGAGTACCATATCCGGGCGAGTCGGCCGAGGATGGAAATGCCGCTTGTTGTTGTGTTGTTATCTTGTGCTGTTTCCTGGTAATTGTCTTTCCTCTTAGCGATGCCAGGCTCTACAGATGCCTCTTATCTACTGAATTATTCAATAACGATGGAGTTTCACCAGACTCAAAAATTTAACCATAAAAACAATAGAATTGTTGTGTATTTAATAATGTGTATTAATAAAAAAAAATAGCCATTCATCTCCGTTCTCTTTCATTTGGTGTTTGTTTTACTATTATTGTTATTGTTATTATTGCTTTCATTCTCATTCTTGTTTTCATTATTGTTTTAATTTTAATATGTTTTTCTTCATTTTTTTTTTTATTATTGCTGTTATTATTTATATTCTCGACAAATTCCGTAGGTCAATAACTACGGCTTGTGAAATTTCTGATACTGACATTTATCGGTTCTCTTGTTCAATTGTCACTGAAATAGATTGTTCATTTATTCCAATTGTGAATGTGTATTAATTAAGCATCAGCGATAGCAGTTAGTGAACAATGAAATAGGAAAAAAAACCATATAAAAATATTTGAAAAATAATAATGATAAAATAAAGTAATAATAGAATAAAAAATAATAATAATAAAATAGAATAAAATAAAATAAATTAAACGATAGAAAGAAATGACTCTGCGTCTTCTCACGGGCATTCTTTTTGTCGGCTGCTGACCAGGCGCGTCTTTTCTCTCTTTTGTTCGTCTAATAGTCGTAGAAATAAAATAAAAGTAATGAAAAATATCCGGTTCCTTACATGTTACCTCGGATACTTGTACTTGTCTCTTGCTCATTTAAAATTAAGTATTTATTAAAATTTTTAAGCATAAAACTCACACACATTTTTTATATACTCAGTTTTTAGTAAGAATAACACGGACAAAATAAATAATTGTGTTTATTATACTAAATTTTTAATTCCAATCATCTAGGATGATTGAAACGTTTTTCAGTGCAAAAATAATGAGTAATAATTTTTTTTTTAAAGAGTTACCATTTTTTTTGTAGTAACAGTTACCATCAGAATGATAACAGTTACTATCAGGATGGTAATATTTACTATCAAGGATGGTAATATTTACTATCAAGGATGGTAAATAATATTATTGAATGCTATAAAAAAATTGATCGAAAATTCAATAATTTTCAAGTACTGCTACAAAGTTGTAAATTTTCGAATACAAATATAATGACAAATATACTCAAGTTTTATTTATAAAATTTTTACAAGAAAATGAAATTTTTTTAAAAATTATATATATATATTAGGGTGTGCCAAAATGTAACTCCCGTGGAGAACCTTTTAAAATTGGAATTTTGAGTTCCGCTTTTAACAACAGCTGCGTTTGGGCATTTCCTGAGATATTTTGGTGTGAGACGATGTATTTGATTTTCATAGAATTTTTTAACAGAAGCTTAATTTAGGGGTCATTCCACCAAATAAGAACATTTTTACGGGGCGACCCTCGCGGATTATGTTTAAAATTTATGGAGGTGTTCTCTATCATAAGACAAAAATTCCCTGAGAGTTTTAGCTCTTAATACGCAGCGGTCTTGAAGTTATGATTTTTTGAAATTTTGGAAAAAATTTTTTTTCAACTTTTTCGTCAATTTTTCTGATATGAAAAACATTTTTAAACAAAATCGACAAACATTGTATTTTGTAGGAAAAATTCTCAGCTTTTGAATGAAAATATTTATTTTTTCATAAACTCATTAGAAGACCCTTAAAAATCGAATTAAAGTGGAAAAATTGATTTTTTTCGGTGTGCAGCCCAAAATTCTTCAAATTTGAATTTTTTTTCTGAAAGCTGAGAGTTTTTTACACAAAATATAGCGTTTTGCCGATGTGCATATTTTTTGTTTCGTCACAATTAAATTAAACGCAAACTCATTATAATTAAAATACTTTTATTTTTGAACTTTTTTGAGATGTGGACACAGTTTTAATGAAAGCATAACCAATTTCATCTTTTAAAGGCACAAAAGTGTGTAATGACTGTGTAGTTTTCACCGTTTTCGATTGAGAATATCGTACGTCTAACACATTTTTTTTTATTAAATAATCGTCATTAGCTATAAAAGTAAAGTCAACGCTTGTAAAATTTTTCGTTCCCCAGGAAAACAAATCTTGTGGTTTCAGTATATGCTCTTTATTGTTCATTTGTAATGAAGCTCTAGCAGCATATCGTTTTAATGAACCCGTAAGACCATCACATGGTCCTTTGCCATGGGCAGTTGCAAAAAAATGCCACTCAGCGTTGATTTCGAAGTCAGCATAATGATAACATAAGTTTGTAAATGCTTTCTTGTTTTTGAATTGTTGTGGAGCTCCATCAGAGAAGTAAAAAATCGTATTGATGACAGCAAACTTCTTTTTAAGAAAGGCAATCAATTGCTCTTGAAATAAATAAATTAAAACTGTGTCGTGCTTAAGACAATCTGAAATACCAACAAAGCTCAAATGCTTAATAGTATCATTTTCGTTATAATAAATCACCATTGGAAATATAGTAGCTTGATCATTATTCCAATGAAAGCCTTGAGCTTTCACAACGAATGCATAATTTTCCGCAAAGTCAAATACTACGGCGAATTCCCCGCTCTTTAAATTTAGTTTTGTATCAGAAAAAAATCGACTTTGTGTTTTCGCAATAAAATCATGTTTCAAAAGCTTATCAAGTTGCGTCACTAAAGTCTCGATGAAGTCTTCGGAATCTGAAGTAACATTCACAATAGTACAACGGTCTGTTTATGTCCACATTTTATATTGGATTTCATTAACATCAGATTCATTAAACGACATACGAAAATAATCAGCGATTTCTTCATTATTTGGACAACTATTGCACATTCTGAAAAAGCACGATTCTTTTAGATTGTTACAAACTAATTTATTTAATAAATTTTTGTAAATTGGCTAAGATTCTACAACCCAATCGGTGTGTTTTGCAAATTTTGGAAAATTACATCCTAAATGGAATAAATGTAATAAGATTAATAACTAGTTTTAGTACAATTATAGAGAATGTCAAATACACAAGTACTTTCTAATATCAATTTTACATTTTGATGAATAGTACAAACACATACGACATGTGTACCACTACTTCCAGCAAGAATACAATAAGTAGGCCTCAAACTAGCGAATTTAGAAAATCCGATTGCCACTGAATTATATTGCGCTTTGAAGCTTTGGTACAATTCTTTTAAATTACAAAGAATCAACTTTTTTTGTACCCTAGTTCGATTTCCATCACAATCCTTCACAGATTTAAAATCTTTCATGCCCGCTAATTGTTTTGAGTTTTCTTCGCTTTCATAAAAATCAATGACAAGTTTTTTTACATCTAACTTAAGCGGCTGATTGCCTGGAACTTTTGTGGGATTCAAAGTATTAGTAGTCATTTCACCAGAGTCTAAATCAACATTCTCAGATTCACTGATATCATTTTTAAGATTCAGTATCATTTTTCGAGAACAGTTAAATTCAGATGCTATACGACTGACTTCCCAACTGTCGGGTAAAATTGAAAGCAGCTTCTTTTTTATTGATCTGTAAAGCAAACGATCGATCGTATTAATATGAAAAAATGAAGATATTTTAAAATGATCGATTGTTAAAAAAATTTACTTGTCACTTTCAGCGTTATATAATTTCTTCACTTTAGCTATCATGGAACAATGATCTTGATTAATCTTTCTGTAGGTAGATTCAGGTACTATTCCAAATTGTGATTGGAACTTATTCTCTAGGGCAGCATAGCTCTCATCAAGTTTTTTTACTCCATAATTTTTTTCAGAATATAACCTTAAATTAAACGCATAGAAAAATAATTAAGTAAGTTTTCACTCAGTAAATGAAAAACTTAATCAATAGAAAATTTTTACCTGTCTTTTTCAATAAGAGGAATTTTCAAAAATCGCTCTAAAGAATGATCATTGTAATCACATAGATTGTCGCTAAAATTACTGACAGTTCGAGATAAACTGCTTCCTTGAGTACAAATTTCAGCTGATATACTCAGACTTTCAACACTAATTTGACTTGAAATAATTTCCTCTTCCTCTGATGCCGGCGGAATATATTCTTTGACACGGAGTCGACAACGCACACATAACATTGAAGTGTCATCTAAGTCAGGAAATTTCCAACGATCTTCGTCGGGAAATTTTCCTAAATCTTTAATTCCTTTTTTATCTAAAAGTTTTGTTTAATTAGATGTCAAAAGTCAATATTAAACACAAGGCCATTAATTTAATTGGTTCTACGTAGAGGTTATATATAAGAGGTCAAGTGCACTGTATTAGTTACTTACGTGACTCATTGAATGGATTACAACAATTTACTGACCGTATACGTTTACTCATGGCGATGAAATATCAAAGTAACGCAATAATTATTACTTAACAACTTGAGCAATTATATTTTTGTTAAGAACAAACGATCCGAAAAGAAATCGCTCTAGAAAGAATCACAAAATGAAAGTAAATAGAGGGAGTTGTGAGCGCCATCTGCATGATAAGTGACGAAGTATAGACTCATCTTTTAAGAAGGTGGTTCAAAATTTCTGAGTACTATAATTTTAGTATTAAAGAGAAAATTATATTACTATTCTGAATTATATTACTGTATAGTGAATCTAACATTTAATTTAATTGTGACGAAACAAAAAATATGCAGATCGGCAAAACGCTATATTTTGTGTAAAAAACTCTCAGCTTTCAGAAAAAAAATTCAAATTTGAAGAATTTTGGGCTGCACACCGAAAAAAATCAATTTTTCCACTTTAATTCGATTTTTAAGGGTCTTCTGATGAGTTTATGAAAAAATAAACATTTTCATTCAAAAGCTGAGAATTTTTCCTACAAAATACAATGTTTGTCAATTTTGTTTAAAAATGTTTTTCATATCAGAAAAATTGACGAAAAAGTTGAGAAAAAATTTTTTCCAAAGTTTCAAAAAATCATAACTTCAAGACCGCTGCGTATTAAGAGCTAAAACTCTCAGGGAATTTTTATCTTATGATAGAGAACACCTCCATAAATTTTAAACATAATCCGCGAGGGTCGCCCCGTAAAAATGTTCTTATTTGGTGGAATGACCCTTAGGCATTTCCGGTGAAAATTCAAAATTTTGCCGGAAGTACCCAATTAAATCTCCTGTTAAAAAATTCTATGAAAATCAAATACATCGTCTCACACCAAAATATCTCAGGAAATGCCCAAACGCAGCCCCTGTTAAAAGCGGAACTCAAAATTCCCATTTTGAAAGGTTCTCCGCGGAAGTTACATTTTGGCACACCCTAATAAATATATATATATATATGATTAGGTTGCTTCAAAAAAACTTTTTAATTTTTTTTTTTTAACTCTTACCCTCTCAAATGTTTCTATTTGATATAAAAAAAATCCTCACCAAACATGAGCCCTATAGCTCAACTCTAAGGGGTCACTATTTTTATTTTAGTTTCCCATTTAATTAACATGGGAAAAATTCTTTTTTGTTTTAAATTGATTTTACACATAATTTACGCAATTTTTTACAAAAAACGATTTTATATTATTAAAGTAGAGTCTTTGAGCTATACAAAACTCTAAGACAAAGTATGGTTATCGCTACAAAAAGACTAGTTACAGACTACTTTCGATAGGGATTGCGGGGGTGGGTATTAAAATCTAAAATTTTAATTTACAAACTGTAACTGCTGCAGATTCTAAATTTGGTAGGAATCTTCGTGTACGATGTCAAGTTCAGCTGAAAATGGATTTTCTCGAATCCTAACCCCAAAAGGGATCGTGGGGGCGTTAACAATGAAAATTTCTCATTTCCAATCGATAGTTTTTATAGGTTCGAAGTTTTGTTGGAATCTTTTATTTATAATGTAGAAATCATCTCGAATAGGATCTTACAAAGTTCCTCTCCCACATAGGAGTGCGGGAGTGATAATTGTCAAAAAATTCATACTCTTCAAATACAGTTCCTACAAATATAAAATTTGATAGAATCTCAAGAGAAACAGACAAATACCGGGATGGCCTCCAACTCTCTTAAATCGAAATAGTGACTATAGTGACTATTCACTATTTTTGCAGTACAGAGTAGATCACTAATTCAAATAGTGGTATACTTTTCACTACTAAATAGTGAATAGTCACTATTTCATAGTGGAAAGTCACTATTTCGATTTAAGAGAGAAGGTCAACGGATTTAAATATTTTTCTCAATTAATAGTGATATTTTCTTACAACAATCGTCTCTTTGGCAGCGGCAAAAAAGTCATTGTAACGTTTCCAAAATTTAACATTACATATAGCTATTCAGTCAACGGACTAAGAATTTTACATACATTTTATTTTTGCTGATCACATAACCGATCAATTGTTCTTATTACGGGATCGCGAAAATGTAACAGATTAAAAGCATTGCATTTTCTAAACACATGAGATATATAAAAGAAATTTGAGATATAGAAAATATGAAAAAAAAAAAATAAAAATGAAACTTAAAATTTAATCTATTTCCTTTTCAATTCGCCCAGCGAAACGGGCGGGAACCGCTAGTATATATATATATATATATATATATATATATATATATATATATATATATATATATATATATATAATTTTTCTCGCATATTCTGCGATATATATACATATATATAATTTTTATTTATATATATATAAATACATACATGCAGAAAAGTCAAACTAATAAAATCTAGTTGAAAACTAAGATGGACATGGTATCGTTTATCAATTGACTTGAGAATTTTCGTACTAATTTTATAATTATTTTGAATAAAAATTAATTTTAAGATTCTTTATAAATTTTAACTTATCAATTCTATTTTATATCTTCAGGCTAACCTAAAGACATAAGAAATACATATTAATTATAAATTTTTTACATAATTGGACATATATTTTTTTATATATTTTCTATGTTGGAATTTATAAATTTTTTGCGTAGAGGAAAGCATATACTTGCACTTGGGTTCAAAATTATGAGTGATAATAAAAGTAAAGTAAATATTAAATGTTGTTCAAACATCTGAGACTTTTACAATAGTTTTTTATGGCGGAATTATAGGATAGTAATCAATTGAAAATAAATGTCTAGGATAATTATAAATTATAATACATGCGATAATGAAATAAATTTATTTAACTGGGTTAGAGCTTGGGACTTGAAGTGATAGATAAGATAATTTTAATAGAGAGAAGTTTGTCTTCGAGTAAGCCAGGAATGTAAGTTGACATTGAGGAAGTGAACAGAGGAACACACGTGTTACCACTGTAGAGAACAGGATTCTGGGGATGTGCTCTTCTGATTAACGATAGTCGTTGACGGTGTTACGTCCGTCTGCGGGATTGCTCGACGTTCTGTGACGACTCCTTCTCGATCATCTCCTTTCGACAGGAATCAAGAACCATGTGTTCATTGCTCACATGATTTCTCCGTGACGGCAGTTTGTAATGTCTCTGGCCCCTGGCTATAAAGATATTGCCTTTCAGAAAAATAACTAGTGGTAAGAGTCAATAATAGTCAGACAGATAAATTACGTCTTTAAAACTCGGGTGTAAGCTTATAAGATACAACTTTTTTTTTTTTTTTTTTTTTTTGTTCATTAAACAGAATTTTTTTCTTCTGTTTACAAAAAAGGAGCTATTAATTGAACACAATATTAAATACTACACGGAGAAAAATTAATAATAGTATTTACTATACGAAAATATTAACTCCTACTATCTGAAATGGTAATAAAATTAATTCGACACAAAATAATAGGTGTTATCATTGACAATTGTACTAGTTACTATTAATAATGGTAACGATTACTATCGAAAATGATAATTGTAATTATTCAAAATTATAACTGCTATAATCGAAGATGGTAACTGTAACCATCTCAGATTGTAAAAATTCTGAAAGAAAAAATAATATAAATTTATTTTATTTAATTCTTTATTTGCATCCATATTTTAGTTATGAACATTTTTTCGTTTAAAATATTAAAACAAATAATAACACAATCGTTTAAATCCATATATGATAAAAATTTCCAAATATTAGAGCTGTTATTGATTATTTTGAATGATTGACTATGATTATCAAAATAGCAATCATCCAAGATTTGGGTTACTAAAAAAATCTTATTATTATCAATTATTAATATTTTTTCACAAGATAAAATAATGAAACATCATTTGATGGTTCCATTACAATTGAATTAATTGCAATCCTATCATCTATATTATTAAGAGAATATCATTGAGAGAAAAAAACTCTATCTCTAGATTCATAATCAATAAATGATCTTATATCTTGTGAATTATTGACATTTTTACAGATATAAGCTCACTCCAACATTATACTCATCGAGACCTTTCATTTGAGTACCCACATCAATTTTTCATGTATATATATATACAGAGTGTCCCAGAAGTAACGGACGTCATTGTAGCATCTGATAAACAAAATAGTTCTGAGACGAAAAGTCCTTAGCCATTTTTTAATCAGACGCATGGATAATTAATTATTAATTAAAATAACGTCCTTTTATGCGTTAGAGAAAGAGCACTAGTGTCAAGTCAAGTGCGTTCCAACGAAGACGCTTGCACGTATGAATGTGTAAGTAAATATGTGTGACTACGTTAGCTATAGAAACTAGTTAGTCATACAGTTAGTTGTGTCTTTGTTTGGCACATACTTGACTGGACACTGGCGCTCTCTCTCTAACAAATAAAGAGACGTTATTTTTAATTAATAATTAATTATCTATGCGGTTAATTGAAAAATGGCTAAAGACTTTTCGTATCATAATTATTTTTTTTCCGTGACTTTTGGGACACCCTATATATATATATATATATATATATATATATATATATATATATATATATATATATATATTAGGGTGTGCCAAAATGTAAATTCCGTGAAGAACCTTTTAAAATTGGAATTTTGAGTTCCACTTTTAACAAGGGCTGCGTTTGGGCATTTCCTGAGATATTTTGGAGTGAGACGATGTATTTGATTTTCATAGAATTTTTTAACAGAAGCTTAGTTTGGGCATTTCCGGTGAAAATTCAAATTTTCATGTTTCACTTTAACATCAGTTGATAATTCTTTAGCGCTGGATTAAAAAATTTTACTTCTATTTGATTATTAACGAATTTCAAAATTTCATCTTTGATTGGTGTTATAACTCCCAAAGTTTCTTGGTCATAAATACCAGCCGTAAAGTTTGATTGATCAATTTCATCTCACTTCTTTTTAAATCTCTGATAAATTGGAACGTTTGGGCCAGATGAAGCAGGCCAGTATATTTCAAATGCACTTCAAAGAACAATTTCAAAAATATGGTGTCGACATGGCAAGTATAACAGTTGTCGATTCAGAGCCTTTTCTACTAATACACACGCACCATCTCTGATTCCTGTAAAAATAAAATAAGAATTTAGCATTTAACATTACTATAACTAAACGCTTTATATATTAATAATTAAAAAGTAACTTACCCGTATTTGACGCTGTAGTATCAGAACACAATGCTTTGATGTTATCAGTATTAATATTCCATTGTTTTACTGTTGTAATAATAGCTGAAGCTTGATTTTGTCCAGTTCCAGATTTTAGTTTGGGGACTCCTAACAGTTGAAATTTACCTGATGATAATAAAATAATAGGAAGCCGGTCAACTTGTTATATACCTTGAAACACTAAATTTTTTTGCTTATTTTAAAAATTTAATTATTTAGACCATTAAACCTCGCGGATAAGAAATAATCGCCTAAACTTCTAAAAATTAGGATTCGCTGCTCTGGGATATTCCGCTCCCGTGAACCAATGAGTGTCTTTGCCTTTAGATGATTTTATTAGTTTGAGAGAGAAGTTCTCACGCGTGCCAGTTAATTTATTTTACTTACTTACAAATTTTAACTGCAACGATGACCCTTCGTCTTTGATTGACCCTTTGGCAGGTTGTAGATAGATAGTCGTAGTAAATAGATAGGTGAATAGTGGTAGTTTAGTAATAGTGTATAGCGGTGATAACAATAAACTTAACTTTATTACACAAAATAAGCACTTTTAATATAAACTTGTGGTATTTCGGTAATATAACTTAACAAAATAGAATATTTTTAACAATGGAATGAATATTATTTAATATTAGAAATATAAGAGTTAATTATTAGTAAATTATGGTGAATAGTCACCTAATAGTAGTAAAAAAGGAATATAGGATTAATTGATAGTAAGTTTTAGTGAGTAATCACCTAATAGTGGTAATAGTGGTATAGTAGTAAATTGACTAAGAAATATCTAACGTGGTGGTTGACACCGGGGGATAGATCGAAGTGTCGATCAATGCTCAGGTTTTGAGGCTCGTAGCTAATTTTCCCCTCCTCGTGTCGTCTTGTGACGTCACGGGGGCTACACATTAATTTAGCTAGTGTCGGTAACGGAAATTTCGGGTGGTAGTTCGCCTTGCTGATAAAATCGGGACATTTTGCAGTGTCTCAACCTGTAATATCTGACAACAGTTTTCCATCAAAATGAAGCACATAATTATCAGTTTCCAAATTAGTTTTCAGATTTAACATCGCTTCTTTGCGAAATTTTTCCCGTGCTCGGTGAATAGTCAAATGACTGAAGTTTACGCTTGCACAATCAATATTAAGGCTAGATAATAAAGCAGCAAAAATGTAAGTCGGCGACCTACTACTCACATTAGCTCTATCCAAAGCCGCAGCAAGTTCTGGTGTCATTAGATCAATTTTAGGAACTTGTTGTTTTGGAATTTTATCTTCATAATCAGAGATTATGCGAGAAGTATTACTTTCCAAAGATTTCTGGGATAACTTAGATGTTTGACTTGATATTTCATGATTAACAACATTATCAGTCTCAACTGTACATTGTACATAATTGATATCAATGTTCTCTTCATTATTGTTATCACTATTACTGTAGTTATTATTTTCATCGCTTACATCAACATCCATATCTTCAACATCTTCTGGAATTGGTTGAGAATTATATGAAATAAAACCACGTCGACTGGAAGATTTTTGTCCCAAATAAAATAATCTTTTTTCTTTATCCAGTAAATTTAGCACTTCAGCATGAGCTATATCAAATAGTTTATTTAATTCGTCCCAAAAAAGGGATTCATTTTTTAACTTCCCGCTAAGAAAATTGAAAATTTTCAAAAATTCGGGAAGTTATTGGTTTTACCCCGTTTTGAAACAATCGAGTTTTCATCAGATCTCGACGTTTTGAGGTCCTAGGAAGCTGTTTGGCCTGGATATGTGGCGACTCGACGCAGCGTCATACTAAAACTCGACACTAACGCCCCTACCCACTAAACCCTAAACCCCTTTTCCTTCTTTCCTCTAATCCCTCATGGAAACCGCCGTCAGGCATTACTTCGTGAAGGGAGGATCTAGCTACTGCTCTTCCTTCTGGTGGCTAAGGTGTTAACTACCTTCCTTCTATCTTCTGCTATTTGCTCTTTTTCTTTCGGTGGAACGCAAGTCTTTAAGGACTTCTGTTGCAAACGTGTTGGTAGCGTTCCAGGCAGCTTCTGATGACAACATTGCTTCTACTAGTGAATCTGGTTGCATTCTCTGGTTCAGGATCCTCTCCAGTTCTCAACGGCTACGTCATCTGCATATGCTACGAGTTTGACGTTTCTTGGCAGAGTTAGTCTTAATAGACCGTCATACATAATGTTCCACAGGAGCGGGCCTAGAACTGAACCTTGTGGTACCCCTCCAGTAATATCATACTCCCTCGGACCGTTCTTCGTGTCATACTTCAGGACCCTGTTTTCAAAGTAGCTTGCTACGATCTTAAGCAGGTATTCTGGTACATTCTTCTTGTGGAGGGCCTGCATGATGCATTTCCAATTGGCGAAGTTGAAGGCGTTTCTGATGTCTAGTGTCGCCACCAGGCAATACTTCTTCGTCCCACCTTTCCATCTGGTTCCTGCGATTGCTTCCTTGGCCGTATCAACAACCTGTTTGATTGCGTCCAGGGTTGATCGTCCTTTCCGGAATCCATACTGATTGTCTGCCAGGAGTGGGTCGACTACTGCTTCAATTCTCTGGTGAATTATGCGCTCAAATATCTTACCCGCCGTATCTAGCATGCAAAGTGGTCGGTAAGATGACGGTTCTTCTGGTGGTTTCTTCCCTTTAGGTAACAGTACCAATCGTTGCTGTTTCCACTTACGAGGAAAAGTCCCCTCCTTGAGGCATGCATTATAAGCGTCGAGGAATAATGTTGGAGCTGCCTTTATGATGGTTTTCAAGGCTAGATTAGGGATTCCGTCCAATCCCGGCGCTTTATTATTCCCTACACGGTTACAGGCCTCCAGTAGTTCTTCTTCAGTGTCAGGTGGAATGTCGTCCAGTTCGCCTGGCGCCAACTGGTAATCGAAGTTGCGTTGCTGTGGGAACAGTGCAGTGACGATTTTCTGAAGAAGTTGAGGACACGTAGGTGATGGCATTTGTTGTTTTTTCAGGTGGGTCTTAACCACCTTATAAGGCCTACCCCACACGTCTTTATCCACCTCGTATATAAGCTCTTTCCAGCATCTTCTTTTGCTCTCTTTGATGGCTTTATTCAGTTCACGACGCGCCTTTTTGTACTCTGCGATCAGCTCCACTGAGTTGAGCCGTTGATAGCCGCGCTGGGAGATTCTTCTCTTTCTATGACACTCTTTACGGAGGACGCTGATGTGGTCGTTCCACCAATGCACCGAAGGTCTCGAATTTATGCCACGTTTACGAGGCATACTGGAATCACAAGCATGTGTTACTCTTCTCATCAGGTCCTTAGTATGTTGTTCTGCACATCCAGTGTTGATCGGATCACCATCGAGGGCTATTAGCAATGCTTCGGGGTCAAAAGATTTCACCTTCCGACCAACGATGTTAGACTGCTTGATTGGTCTCTTGAGGTTCTGGTCGTTTGATATTTCCCAGAATATCGCATGATGGTCGCTGGAAGTGTAGATGTCCAACACTTTCCAGTTGTAGTCACCTCTAGCAAGGCTATTACTGACAAAAGTGAGGTCTACAATTGAGCTTACGTCACCTTTGGTGTAGGTCGGCGTATCACCACTGTTGAGCGAAACTACATCTAGTGTAGTAAAGGCCTCTAGTAGTGCTTTCCCTCGTGCGTTGGTATGTTTGCTGCCCCAGTCAACTGCCCAGGAGTTGAAGTCCCCGGCTATCGCTACTGGATGGTATTGCTTCGCATCTTCAGTTAGTCGATCCAAGAAATCAGTGAAGTCAACAATGGAGAGGCTAGGTGGTGCGTAGCAGCTATAGAAGCGGATGCCCTCTACTGATACTGCTACAAAGCCGGCATTGCTGTTGTCGACTGCATTTTGGAAAGGGAGCTTGCCACATGACCAGATGACAGCTTTGGATGTGCCATCAGCTTCTCAGGGTTGGGTACTCAGGTGTTTATATGGCTCTGCTATTAGTACTAAGTCAAGCTCTAATTCTCGCACGGATTGCATGAGCAGGTCATGCGCTGCCTCACAATGGTTGAGATTGAGCTGTAGTATCCTCATGGTTGTTTGTTCGTCAACTTCTGGAGCGCCTCCTGAAATACCGGGCACCTGTGGGTGCCGGCATGGTGAGCCACGTCGTTTGCTCCTTGCTGCTCAGCACATATTGCACACTTGGCAGGATTTTTACAGTCAGAGATGCGGTGCCCTTCTTGTCCACATCTGATGCAGAGTTTAGACCGGTCTACTTGGCTTTTACATTGGGACCCAACATGTCCGAAGTGCCAGCATTTAAAGCATTGGACTGGTCTTCTAGTTGCTCTTATTCGGCAATTGACCCAGCCAACCCTTATTTTGCCGCTTCCTTCCAGTAGCTGTTGTGCTCCAGCTGCTGGTAGTGTCACTGTAGCCGTTTGCGTACCTCTGTAGGCCTTACGGATCTTGATAGCCTCTAGTGGTATTTCGCAAGTTTCTCCGGTTTCCGTTTTCAGGGCAGTCTGAATGTGCTCCTTCGTCGTGTCATCATCAATTTCTCGGATCTCGATGGTCTCCTGCGGTCCTTTGCAGATTACTTTGGCCTCCTTCTTAAGGATGTCCGCGATCGTCTTTTGCAGACCTTGGCCTTGGTCAGTGCTCTTCCTCGAAATCGTAATCAACAAGTCCCCACTTCTGGTCTTGTTGATCTTATCCACAGTTGAACGAACCTGCTCATCTGGGACGTCCTGCTTTATACGACGCAGAATCTCGGCATACTTTGTTTTCTTGGCCGGGTGGATGATCAGTGCGTCGGGTCTGATCCATTTGCGTGGTTTTTTCCGCTTAGGCTCTGGCCTGGGCTCCTTCGGCGGCTGTTTTGAGAGTTGCTCTCTAGTTAGCCTTTTCTTCTCCTTCTTAGACTGTACTTTTTCCCAGTCAGTCGTCTTCTTGGGTTCGTCGCTCTGCCCTGCCAGTCGTTGGGGAGGGCTTTTTTTCAAGTCCTTCTTCTTTGTGACTTTGTCGGTTGGCTCTGGCGAATCTCGGTCCTTTCTCTTTCCAGACCTTGTGTCAGTTTCACCCTTGTCCTCAGCAGCAGATTCACCGTCACCGTCGGCTCCAGTGTCCATTGCTTCTTCCGTCTCAGTTTCAGTTTCAATGCGGCGTCGTGATGACTGCCATTCCTCGTCCAGTTTCTTGAATCTTCCAAGAGCATTGACTACACCGGTTGTCTTGGTCTTTATCTCCTTGTGGATATTGACCTTAGTTTGGACAAACTCTTGCAGCTCAATGGTCAGCTTCTCAAGGCGCTTCAACGCTTGCGTTCTCTTCATGTCAGCGCTTGCTTCAATCGCTGCTTGTTGAGCATGAAGCCCGTTTCTATTCTTGTTTGTTTCCTGCAAGTTACTCATACTTTTTTGATTTACCAGCGCATCGTACGGAGTGGAGCGGGTTGCCATAACTAGGAACGGGTGTACCCTCGGAGATAGTACTCCTACCCCAGTTCCCTGAGGCCTAGCCGACACTTAGCCAGTCCCGGAATACACGGACGGACTAGACTCGCTCGGAGCGGTGAAGATTCCGATCTCTAACACTCACTGCGTACTTTCTGATCAAGGCCCGAAGTGGCTGGCTCCTGATCCACTGTTGCAACTTTCACCTCGGCAGAACAAGCTCACATCAGCCGTGGCCTGCATCGTCGGAAACTACGATACAGCTTCCGGACACTCCCAGTGAGTTACAGCAGGAACCAATCGTCTTGCTAGGTCAGTTAGTGTGACCAACCCATTAAAGGGGAGTTTTGTCCACGGGAGCTTATTTTGTTTGGTTATTTTGCTTGGCTCCTACCCGCTGTACCTCATCAACTGAGAGATTAAGTGTCATCCAAGGACAGCGAGCGTTCTCCCATCCGCTCGGGGAGACGCGCCCGGTAGCAGTATCTCTTCTGCCCCGAGTGTGTGTGTGTGTGTGTGTGTGTGTGTGTGTGTGTGTGTGTGTGTGTGTGTGTGTGTGTGTGTGTGTGTGTGTGTGTAAGTATGTAAACCTCTTATAACTTTTGAACGGTTGAACCGATTTCATCACGGTTGGTGCCATTCGAAAGGGCTTCGCCAAACTTAGATTTCCTGAAAATTTGATCCGATTCGGACCGATAGATTTTGAGAAATTTGGAGAAATCTAAAAAAAATAGGAAAAAAAATTTTTTCAGAAGTGGTTTTTTTGGAATAACTTTTAAACAGCTCTACCGATCGATTCCAAAAACTAATCAGCTTTCAACCTTGAAAAATCACGTCAATCGCCTCCAATCCGGTCAAAATCGGTTGATTCGTTCGAGAGATATCGTGAACGAAAGAAAACCGAAAAAAGTGTTTTTTCGGAGTTACTCCGAAATTTCTAGTTTGACCAATTAAAACTTAGAAATTCTTTATGAAGCTTAAAAAACTGCGTAGAATGCTGCCAACCGCGTAAAAATCTGTTCATTCATTCAAAAGTTATTGCGGTTTGAAAATTCAAAAAATAGTTTTCTATGAAACTTCTATCAGACTTTAGAGTTCAAAAGCATAGAAAAGGTACCGTTTTGAGCTCGGAGAGCTCAAAACAACAAACAGATTGTATTTTTGAGCTCGAAGAGCTCAAAAAAAACGGCCATATATTAACGGAATCAGCGGGAAGTTGCAGGGATGGCCTTTAGGGTCAACCGTTTTTCTAATTTTTTTTTGGGATTTTGACTTTTTCCTCGACTTGACAGTTTTTTTGTAAATTCCTCCATCGATTGTGATTTGAGGTTAGTTTTAAAAAAGCAGATCTTTTCTCTCTTGTCGGGATTTGTGCCACACACCAAATTTCGAAAACTTTGTCGACAGTGGTTGATATGCTTTCTTTCACTGAAAAATTTTTCGTTTTGAGATAATAAAATAAAAGTGACATAACCTCTTTCAATGAAGGTAATTTTTTTCCACCAAATTCACTTAATACATCACCAATCAAGTATACTGTTTTCACCATTGTGATCATAAAATTTATAACTTATATATTTTAATCATAAGCAAATTAAATTAATA
The DNA here is from genome assembly GCF_020080835.1 of Cotesia glomerata. Taxonomy (NCBI): domain Eukaryota; kingdom Metazoa; phylum Arthropoda; class Insecta; order Hymenoptera; family Braconidae; genus Cotesia; species Cotesia glomerata. The sequence goes on along the minus strand of NC_058159.1, from coordinate 21,878,338 downwards.
ATATAACGAATTTAAATAACAATCAGTATCAATAAAGAAAGACAATGACGAGAAGATAGAACAAAGCATTGAAAGCAGAGCAACAAAGAGAAATTAGTACTGAACGACCAAGCTTACCAACACAGAGCTTACTAACTACATTACTCAAATCAAACGAATATATTACTTTTATCGACGGAGCTGAATAAAGCTCATTCAATATTTTTTAAATGAAAAAAATTAATCAAATTTTATAGTTGATTGAATTGATTTAATATATTTATAATTTTTTTAACATTTTTAATAAAATACAATGATGAGTGTTTGTTTAGTTAGTGTGATCAGGAACTTTACATTTTCATCTTACAAAAATTTATAAACTTTATGAAATATAAAATTAATTTGTTATAAAAGAGACCCAAAAATGATTTATTTGATATTTGTAACCTTTAGATGTATGAAGTAAATAAGCAAAAAAAAAAAAATTAAAATCTCAGATTAACAGAATTCAATTGATTTTACAAAAAAAAAACAATATCAATATAAAGTATGATTTTTTTTTTGCAATTTTATTGGAAAATATTTGAAATTTTTGATTGGTGTTATTTTTGATTGCAAATATCTTTGAAACGGTTGATCTGAGGAACTTTGACCCTCAGATGTTTTTTGTAGAGCGTAAAATTTCCTATAAGACCTCTTTCTGCGATATTGCGTAAACAAGCTATTCCGGAGAAATTAAAATTGAAAAGTAAAAAAAAAAATTTTCTCGTGTTATTTAAATAGAAAAATAACAAATGAATTGAGGCAAACCTTAATATTAATATTAAGGGCTCTAATAGGCGCCAAAATTTTTTTTTTTAAATGTACTTTCAACTTTTCAACACCATTAAAAAAAAAAAATTCTTTTTTTTTTGAAACACCCTAATATATATATATATATATATATATATATATATATATATATATATATATATATATATATATATAAATGCATGTGGGTACTCAAATAAAAGCTCTTGATAAGTGTAACATCGGAATGAGCTTATATCTTTAAAAATGTCAATAGTTAAGAAATGACATTGTATCTTGTAAAACATTGACATTTTTAAAGATATAAGCTCACCCTGACATTACACTCATCGAGACCTTTCATTTGAGTACCCACATGAATTTTTATATATTTATATATATTATATATATATATATATATATATGTATATATATATAATATATCGAAAATTCAAGTGGGTACTCAAATGAAAGCTCGTTATGATTGTAATATCGGGATGAGCTTATATCTTTATAAATGTCAATAGTTAAGAAAGTAAAGTACACTTTAACGAAAATCATTATACAATTAAGCAAAATTTTATTTATTATAGTTCGCAATTCTTGGCAGTCACATAGGGACTGCAGGTTGCTAGTTTTGATAATTTGTGCATTGAATTTATTCAACGGAATGCATAACTTGAACAGATCAATGAGTTTATTTCATCTACTAGCTTTAAGAATATCATTTAATTCAATGCAGAAGAAAAATTACATGTAGTCAAGCTGATTCGGTGCCTTTCAAAATACGATACCATCAACTGGAGCAAAGAGTATGCTCTCTTTAATTGCAATCGTTAAAGGGAAAAATTTAATTTAAATAATTAGATAATTATGATTAATAATTAGTTTAAAGCTTCATTGTATTCAACATTTTTTTTTGAAAATCTTAGATTTTTTGAAAATTATGTTTTTTAAAAATTTTTTGTAAGATTAAAACTTTTTTTTTGAAATTTGAATTTTATTGAAAATTTTGATTTCTTTGGGAACTTCAAATTTTTTTTGAAAAATTTGGCGTTGATACTTGTGTTAGACAAACAAAAATTTAAATATACATTCAATCCGAAGTTAATCCCGATTTTTTGTATACTACACTGCGCTACAACTGCTTTTAGTTCATTCAGAAATGCATTTACGCTAACGCAAATTTTTAATTTTTTTAATATTTTTTACTAGCTTAGATAGTAGCTATTATTATTACTGATGGTAACTGTAACCATCAGGTTATATTAGGAATTACGATTTTGATAATAGTAGTAACTAGTTAAAATAATAATAGCTATTATTACTGATTACCATCATAATAGTAGTAGTTATCATCAAGATGGTAACTACTACAATTCAGATGGTTTACATAATTATTTAAATAATATTTACTACTATCGAATTCAGTTAATAGATTTTATCATAACTAGATAGTAAACTCTACTATAAAATTTTCTCCGTGTATGTTTTTACACTAATTAAAAATGAAAAAAGAAGTTTAATATTACGTTACAAAGGCACAGAGCTCATAGCTTTTAAATATTTAAGCGGTAAAATTTTTTAATTACAAATATGCGTGATCAAACAAAGTACCTAGAGACAAATATTAAAAAATTTGAGAAATTATTGTTAAAATGTCGGTAGTTAGATGGAAAATATAACTTTTCATTTTAACTGTCAATAGCTCATAAACGAATAATGTAACATCAATTATCGATTTTGAGGAATAATATTATTTTTAAACTAAAAAATCAGTTTAATGAATTAACAAGGTTTTGCAATTCAAGTTTTGTCTATTTAAAATTGAGCGGTATTGATAAGAATAAAACTAATGAAAACTTTTATACTTGAAAATTTCTTCATAGTGATAAAATTTATAGGAACAAAAAAAAATTTTAAGAATGAAGAAATCAATATAAAGTAAAATATAGCTTTCCAGTTTTAACAAGCATTCACTCAGCGATGTTTAGTGATATATAAATATACAACGATTCAGAAACAGGAAAAAAAATAAAATCTCTACTACACTATTGAGAAATCTACTTCTCTCAATCACAATCTTATGTATACATATATACATGTATATCTATATGTAATGCATGAAACATCATTTTACCCATGTCCTATTTGTCCGATCTGATAAATTATTCGTACGTCTATTAAACCCCAGAAAACTCTATTTACCCAAGTGTTTGTAAAAATACTCAGGTTTTCTTTAATTTTATTTTTACTTACTCGTAAGTCGTCTGACAAAATTTTCATTTATACTCGACTCGTCAAATATTTCCACAGTAAATCAGCTTCCGCATATAATTATATAACTGTAATGAATAGTAAAATACTTCAGAGACTATAATATTTGCGGCAATTAATTTTATGTGCCGACCATAATTGTTTTTAAAATTACTGTAAAATCACTTAGTATATTAGTTATTGCCGCTGTTCGCTCATTTAGTAATTGCACAAAACTGCAATGTTAAATGCGAGTGATTATCAAGATCAATTTAAATTAAAGTAACTCAGTCTGCAGTTTTAACCTTGTTTTTCTACTGACCTGTGTGAATTTTCACCGAATTACCATCAAATACGGCCGTTAAATAAAAATAAAAGAAATTTTTTTTCATTAAAAATTCTCTTACGTTTGCTTTTGTTTTAACATTATTTACCTCTGTAAAGATACCCTAGTTTGGTTTGAAAATATTTTTATGTTAATTTTGAAAGTTCTCATACGCAAATCACTTAGTTAATTATTTATATAAGCGATAGTTTTTCACTGTAAAAAAAAATTTTTAAAATTAACACATTAACAAATAACAAGACGGTAGAAAATGTGAAAATAAAAAAAAAGTTCCAAATGATATTTGCTATCTTCTTTAGTGTTTCATTTTCTTTTTATTTTATAATATATACGCAAATATTTTTAAAAATATTTGGTCATATTGTTGACTATCTAATTTATCTTTATCGTCATTCAACCATCAGTATATCTTTACGACTCGAAATATCTCTATCACATAATTTTTTACTGCATAATTTCTTGCTTCATCCGTTGGAAATAGACAATAAAAGAAGAAATATAATTTTATGAATTTAAATAAAAAAAAAAATAATAATAATATAGCAGTATAATAACTCATATCAGACATACGGTGAATAAAAGAGCAAACTCAAGTGTTGATTGTAAAAATAATGAAGTAAAATAAAATAAAATAAGTACGTTGGTCAAGTTACGACGAACAGATTTAAGCAATATTTTTTTTATTTTTATTATTTTTTTTTATCGCATTCAGCCCTCGGGGGAGTTGAAACAGATAGCGCGTGAATTCGTCCTACAACAAACTTTCCAGTAATTTATTCTCGAGCTTCACCACTTCCTCTTGCCTGTGGACATGCCAGTGTGGGTCACAACGAGTGAGAATCCGAAAAGAAGACAATATCATTGATTAAATAACTGTTTAAACTTTATTTTTCATCTCTTTCAACACACACCAATATTTATCTCCGTTGTACTTTGTAAATTTTCGTATGTACATGTTTGCACGGTATTGTGAAATATCTCGTGTTATAGTGGTACTTCCGGGGGAGCGCCAGAGTGTATTTTCATGGGTATTGCTGTATTGAATGCTTGACCGACGTCGATGTTATCAGTGTTTCCGTACATATATCGACTACCCCATCATTTACATGATTAAATTTTCAAATACTTCATCATGTTAAATGTACAAGAGATAATGCACATAATCCTTGATAAGATGGTTACGTTGCGCATATGTATTTTTTTAAAAGTTTGAAGATTCAAAATAGATTGTTTCACATGTTTATCCATTTTGTAACTTTAATAATTGGATACATTGAAAACTTGATTATTGCAACACAAATTATTTCTTGTAAAAATTATTTTAAATTTTAGTGATTTTCCGTCAACGTTGAATTGAACATTAATTGATAAGCTTTTTTATTCAATTTAGAGAGTCTGCATAAATTATGAATTAAAATTTTTATTCTTAGATTAAAATTAAATTAGTGACGTCAACATTAATTTTTTTTACGAAGACGTTTATTCAAATATTCGTTGATTAAATTCTTGTTATACTTAAAAAAATATATTTGAAAATGTTGCGTACGATATCCAATAGTCATCTTTTCGCTATGGATTTAATAGTAATGCGAATTAATTTTTAGTGCGAAATCTGTTTTATTTTGGAGTAAAATAACTTTTTACTTCAAATTAAACATTGAAAATAAATTACTTAAAATTCAATTTACTGTTTGTCAGAAATTCGTTAATAAATATTCAGAATTATCGAGCTAGATGTTAAGTTTTGTTAACATCAAAAAGTTTCAAAAAGCTTCACCGATACTAAAAATAATAAGTAATCTCTGCAGCGAAGCAATGAAATTATAATTATTTATTTAGAATACTTAAGTTATGTAAATTAAAAAAGAGTATGAATTTTCATTAGCATCCAAATATGAATGAATGGTAACCTCTGAAGTGAACTGAGGCGTAAGATATTAGAGTAATATTGACTTACATTACGAATCAATACTCAAAGGATTCATTAAACTTACTCTTATAAAATTTAAATAAATAACTAAACTTAAATTATATATCGAGTGAAAATTTCTTCTTCATAAAATGAGAATATAATTCTCCATTTTAAAGTGCTTTTCATCGGCTTCGTATTTATTACAAAACAATTTTATTTTTAAAATCCAATGCATCATAAAATCGAGTTTTTTTTTTAGCATTTCAGTGCATTATCATCCGGAGCCATAAAAATTGATTAATTAAAAAAAAATGAATAGTTTATTAACCCAAAGCTTATTTTAAGCCAACGATGTAAAATTATTTTGCCTTATTGGACGACTCAACGCGAAGCATTAGATAATGCTCTACAATCGAAAATTTTTTTTCGTCTCCTTTATTCTGCAACTATTTTTACTGTTATACTATTACTATAGTTCATGAAACCAACGAAATTTATAGACCATACTGCCGATGATTTATTGGAGAATTAGTATGTGACTTTCAACAATTGATATCGCCGCATACGCGTCCGCAGCACCACTAATAACCAAATTCTTAAGTTACTCGTAAATGTTTACATTGTGACAAAACTACATTTATTTAATTTATAATGTAATTTATTTTAATTTATATTCACAGCATAATAATAGCCATTATGAATTATGAGAATGAGTATCGAGACATGAGTATCGTAATAATCACAATACTGTTTAGTGATGAGCGCGAAATTTCTTTCTCCGTCAATATGACGGGAAATTTCAGCAATAGCCTGCAGAGTGAAGCATCTTCCAAGATTTTTTTAACAAAAAATCAAAAAGGCATTATGAGTCATGCCTTTTGGAAATTTCCAAACTTTGGTTTTTCATGAGGTTTCCTCGTTAAATAATCGAAATTTCATTCAAAAATCATAATTCAGTCTGTCATTATTTTGTTGTACTTTTTTGAAACTGCTAAAATATGACGACGTTAATGTATACATATATAATAAAACTATACTTGAAAAGAATGTTTTTTAAGTAAAGAAAGTAGGTTTTTAACTTCCTGCTTTGAAAACTAATAATTTAATTTTTGAAAGTAGAAAGTTACATAGATTTCAGTCAGATTTTGAGAAAGCAAATTTTCATCAGATCTCCACGTTTCGAAGTCTTAGGAATCCGTTACGACTATTTCCGTCTGAACCTTCGGCCGCGCGCGCGCGTGTGTGTGTGTGTGTGTGTGTGTGTGTGTGTGTGTGTGTTTAGAATAAATCAACCAATCGAGATGAACGACACGGCGTTTGAAAGTGTTCATCGAGACTTCGAGCTGATTAGATTTTGAATTCAATCGGTCGAGCCGTTTCAAAGATATTCGAAAATTAAAAACCAACAAAAAATTTTTTTCTGTATAACTTTCAAAATATTTGACTGATCAACTCCGACTGTTAAAGACACTTTTTTTTACTTGAAAAATTGCGTCGAATGCCGCCAAGTAAATCAAAATTGAATGACGCGTTCAGAAATTATAGACATTAAAAAATTTCCAAATAATTGTTTTTTTTTTTATGTAACTTTGGAAGCTTTTCGAACTCAAAAATCACCCAATAGGGAGATTTTCGAGCGTTTCAAGCTCGAAAAAAGCGGGAAGTTCCAAGGATGGCCTGCCGGTCAACCGTTTTTCAGATTTTTTTTAAATAATGAAGGAAAATCTAAAAAAAAACGAGTAATATTCATATTTATATCTTATTGCACCTGTACAAACGTACTAGAGAGGAATATAAATTATCATTTTATACATACAGGGCGAAGTAGTTGTAAAAGAAAAAAATAATACGTAAGTCAAGAGGAAACGAATAGAGAAAGGTTTAATGTGAAGTTTTATGAGCTTATGTGCACTTTCATGAGTGAACAAAGTCCAGCATGTATTTATTTACGAGCGGAAAGAACGTGATCCATTTACTCGTTAATGTGACGTGCATCTCTATAAAAGAGTGGAAACTTGTTGAAAGAGAGATGAAGTGAATGGGTGGCATATTCAGCGCTTTTTCTTGTCGTCGTGTTAAAAAAAAAATTATATTGACGGGTGTTTCCGTTTAGTTTATGTTCTTTTAAATCTTTTGCTTAGTGACTTTTTTCATTTTGAAAAAAGAGTTGTAAATCAAAGAGTTTATAATCGTATTAGTATTAAATAAAACTGCTTCATTTTACTTGATTATTTAATCATTTAATTAGTTGTTACAATGTCTAGTTTGGAGTCCTTTAGTTAGAGATCCCTGTTTTAATTAATGTGACAACCGTACATTTGTAACTAACTTCATCTGATGTACCCAAATATGTTCAAGTTAGAAGTTGTGGAAACGGATTATATCCTTCATATGTATTTACAAAAATCTCGATTTCACAATTTTAGCCTACATCGTTTTCGATTCTGGTATGAATAGTTCTAGAGTATTTTAAACCCATTAACATATATTAATAGGGAAATTAAATAGTCAAATATCACTTTGCAATAATATGAGATCTATGTTCATTATGAGTTATTTTCATTTAATATTTATACTTCACCATATTTGATATAATAACCATTAAAAAGCTTGAGAAAAAAAATTCATTTTTCTTAAATAAATATTTATTATTTATTTTATTTTAGTTTAAATAAAAATTAGGAAAACGGTTGACCCTGAAGGCCATCTCTGCAACTGCCCGCTAATTCCGATATAATACCTGGGCGCTTAAAATTGCTCCTACGAAGTTTTTGAGCTCTACGAGCTCAAAAATACAATCTGTGTTGTTTTGAGCTCTCCGAGCTCAAAAAGTTACCTTTTCTATGCTTTTGAGTTCTTTGAGCTCAAAAGTCTGAAAGAAGATTCATAGTACACTATTTTTTGAATTTTCAAACCGCAATAACTTTTGAATGAATGAACCGATTCTTACGCGGTTAGCGGTATTCTACACAGTTTTTAAGCCTCATGAAGAATTTCTAAGTTTCAATTGTTCAAACTAGAAATTTCGGAGTAACTCTGAAAAAACATTTTTTTGGTTTTCTTTCGTTCACGATATCTCTCGAACGAATCAATCGATTTTGATCGGATTGGCAGCGACCGACGTGGTTTTGCAAGGTTAAAAGCTGATTAGTTTTTGTAATCGATCGGTAAAGCCGTTTAAAAGTTATTCCAAAAAAACCACTTCTAAAAAATTTTTTTTTCTTATTTTTTTTGAGGTTTCTCAAAATTTCTCAAAATCTATCCGTCCGAATCGGTTCAAATTAACAGGAAATCTAAGTTTGGCCAAGCCCTTTCGAATGACACCAACCGCGATGAAATCGGTTCAACCGTTCAAAAGTTATAAGAGGTTTACATACTCACACACACACACCCACCCACACACACACACACACACACACACACACACACACACACACACACACACACACACACACACACACACACATCTGATTAAAACTCGATTTTCGAAAAACGGGGTAAAACCAAAAACTTCGCGATTTTTGAAAATTTTCAATTTTCTTAGCGGGAAGATAAAAAACTATATCGATCGATATTATACATATTACATCACTAATGCATCCAATTTTTTAATATTCATTAGAAATAATTAATTCAAACCGAGTAATTAAAATTTAAAAAAATGTGAGTTTGAATATTTTAATGCCACTTATTGATTTATTTAACTTTACACCATAATATATTTGATCGATGATAGCCTATGAATAATATAAAATTGATTATAACTAATTACTTATATTAATGAAGTTTATTCTGTAAATGCAATTATAAAATTTGCCGTTCAAGAAATAATTTAGTAATATTACAAAGAGTATTAATAATTACACCGGCACACAAAAAAAAAAAGTTGTCTGTACACTAGGCGCCACCTACTTACGGGCATGTTTGTCCACCCGCTGAACACGAATTTCAAGTCAGTTTAGGCCGTCCAGCCTTCAATTTCAAGTAAATTGCAAAAAACCCCAAAAAATAGCGAAAATTCGATGTTTTGGCAAGAAAAAAAATTTTGAGATCTAAGGCAAGCATAATTTTCATGTATTTTGGTCTGTTAAATACTAATTTTGATCGTACTTTAATCATAAACCGTTTTAAATCTAAAAAAATTATAAAAAATCATCAAAAATTGCAAAAATCGAAGAAAATTGGGATTATCTTGGTATAAAAAATTTTGTTGACCCGGATTGATAAAGATTTTTATGTCATTTAATTTGCTTGATCTTATTCTGTAATAAATTCGGCCCATAGTCCCCTCAAACATTCATAAAATTGCAAAAAATCGATTTAATAGCAGAAAATTTGAGCCTTGCGGCACACCAGCCGTTATGGCGTATTCTTGTGGTCCTTCTGTAGTTTCCGCTATTAGCTTTCTTTCTCCAAGGTAGTTGTCGATTAGTGCCAAATTCTCTGGCTTTGCGTCAAATTTTTGTTCCAGAGCGTCTAGGATATCTCCCCAATTCGCGCTGTTAAATGCGTTTTTGACATCTAGCGTGACGAGAATACATACTTTACGAGCTTTGAGGCTACCAGTCCATGCTTCTCTTGCTGTCCCTACGACTGTCTGGATCGCGCCGACTGTTGAACGTCCTTTCCGGAAGCCATGTTGGTTTGCGGCAAAGCCTCCAGCACGATCGATGTCGTTTCGTAGTCTTCCCTGTATAAGCTTTTTGAGCAATTTACCAGCAATGTCCAGCATGAAAAGTGGTCTGAACGACGAGGGTGTTACAGGGCCACCTTTGCCTTTATCTAGCAGAACCAATCTCTGCCGCTTCCAGACCGCGGAAAACGTTCCAGTTGCCAAGCATGCGTTTAAGGTGTTCAGGAGTATGTCTGGGTATTCCAAGGCTACAGTCTTGATCACCGATGCTGGGATGCCATCAGGGCCGGGTGCCTTTCCTGTTTTGAGTGACTTGGCCACGTCTTGTAGTTTCTTAGTTGTGAAGGGTGTTACTTCGCTGTTTTTAGTGTAGTGTTTCTTCTCCCGCGGCGGGTGTTTGGGAAAAAGCTCCTTTACAATGCTGTCCATTAAGGCTGGAGACTTCAGCGCCTCTGGTGGAGCCTTTCCAAGTCGTTTGGTGATAATTTATTAGGCTTTACCCCAGATATCTTTATCAAGGTCGTTACAGATCTCTTGCCACAATTTCGCTTTGCTTGCTTTGATTGCCCGGTTTAGGTTCTTTTTGGCCTGCTTATACTCGCTCAAATGTAGATCTTGATTGGAGGAGCGTTTCGCAGCTCTCGTTGCTAGCCGACGTAGTCTGTGGCATTTTTTCCGGAGTTCTGCTATGTCTGTTAACCACCAGAACGCCGGCCTGGGGAAACTCTGATTTTTCAGCCGCGTTCTTGTCTTCTTCCTCCTCGGTTTCTTGGAGCCACCGTTGTTTGGCTGGTTTTGGGCTGTAGCAGATTGAGCCGCTGGCTCCTGTTCTTTCTTTTTCTTGTTTTGCTGAGTCACTTTGGTCCAGGTATCATCCCGGGCTGTCTTTTTCTGTGCTGGCTTGTCAATTTCTGTGGAAGGATTGGGCGTGGACAGCGGTCACTTCTTGTTGTTGCCCTCTCCTTGCTGTGATAATTTCTTAGGAGTGACCAGAGGTGGCTGTGATTTTTTGCTCAGACTCGGAGATGTTTGAGTCGTTGACGCCGACGTCGTTGGTGATTTGTTGGCCAGCCTATATGCCGTACTAATAGACGTAACCAATTTTCTGATCTCATGATGAAGATTCTTCTTGTCTTTTATGAAGTCGGCTAACTCTTCGATCTTGCTGCCGACCCTCTCCATTGGTGACTGTTGGCCTGTAACGATCGGTACAGAGTTGATTCTTCCTTGGTAGATTTGATTAGTGACAGGAGCAAAAGATCCTCCACTTTTTGGAGGAATGTTGCTCAGCTGTCCGTTCTCTGCCATCTGGGCTGATTTCGTACTTCCTGTAACCTTGCTAGCATTGCTAGACAGCAGAGCCATGAGGTCTACTCCGCTGTTCAAACGGTCGCTTGATAACGAGTTTAGGTCCGTTTGCACGCCTTCCCTCGCCGGCACTGAGGTATCCCCCCTCTGCACCGTAGACGATGTTTGAAATTGATCTGTCATTTTCATATCATCTTTTGCTAGGTTTTGGTCCACCCCGAGTATTCTCGGTACCCGACGCATCTGACGTGCAGATATGCCGGGCATTCCCCTATCCGCCACCTGGGGAGGCGCCCGATGCGGGACCCAGCAAGCCCGACACGAGACATACAGACATAGTGACACCCTTGCGGGGATAGTCAGGGAACCTTCCTTTACCCTTCAAACGTCGAGATCTGATGAAAACTCGATTTTTGCAAAACGGGGTAAAACCAATAACTTCCTGATTTTTGAAAATCTTCGATTTTCTTAGCGGGAAGTTAAAAATTATTGCTATAATTACGGTCATCGTGAAACATCTAGCACTCTTGTACCATTTATCGGTAATTGAAATTATTTTTGAAGTTCTTTCAACAAGTTTTACCCATAAAATTTTTGTTCATTATCAATTTTACCGAGTCTATCATAAAATAAATTTAAATTTCTAAATTTTCATTGAGAAAATGATAATAAAACACAGATAAAAATTTTTGGGTATCTGTTATATTTTTAAGTTAAAATAAAAATGGTTTACTTCTGACTCCATGACTCGGAATAATAAAATAAAGATAAGAAGGTATATCAAAAAAATAAAATTCTTTACTTTAGTCAATTTACCAAGAGTTAAAAGAACAGTATATGCTCATAAACATTTGAAGATTTATATTAAAATTTTAATAAAACGGGATTTAAAAGTTGCTTGTATTTATTCAGGTGCACTAAACTTATTTCACGTTGTAAATCCAGTGATTTTCTCCTTTCATTCAGTACTCACTTTATACATACTCACTCTTTCTCGACTACACTGCTCTATTTTATTTTTTTTTGTCCGTTCCTTTACTTTAACTTGAATTTATTTTTTTCGTGCATTTTGTTTGATAGACTCTCGTGAAAGAAGCCGCATTCCTCGTGTCCATCGTTCGCCCGGCTTATCGATTGCAAACGGAAATAGAGATGACTCTCTTTGTATTCCCGTCCCCATCACCGGCCGACAGACATCATCTACTATGAGTTTTCTTTAAAAAAAAAAAAAAATTTATTTTCCTTTATTTAAGACCGTCCACTCGTCACACACAATTGTTCGACCGCTTTATTGAAGAAAAAAACGAAAAAAGTCTCCTCTTTATTATTATTACTCGTTTTATTTTCAATGTCAAAGAAATATCAAACGAATACGTAACTTAAAATGCAACAATAAATATTTCCCACTACTTTGTATACATAGTTCATGAGAAATTCAAAAGTGTAAAGACATATTTCCTGTAGCTGTTAGATCAATAAAAATATTTACTTTGATACTTCAACCGTGCAATAGTTATGTCGAATATGATTTTATTATAACCTTTAAATTTATCATATTAGAAATTATATTAAATAAATTCAATTATTATTATCATTATCCTGGCTTTTTGTATTTTTTTACTTTTTTATTTATACTTTTCTACTTCTGCTCGATTAAATATTTATGAAAGTCACAGAATCTTGGTCTGGACGAAAATAATTCAAGCTCACGGTTCCGGGATTCAGCCTTTTTTTTATTAAAAAATTTTTTATTATTATTTTATTTATTCAGCGTCAGTGTAAATATTTGAAAAAAAAATACATTACTTTAAAAAATGAATAGAATGCTAAAACTCATTTGATTTTATTAACTTTTCACAATACCTAAATCATACAAAAATTGTTTTTTAAAGGTAAACTCGAATTTACGTTAAGTTTCATAAAGCTGAATAAATTAAGAGAAAAAAAAATTCTTCCAAAGAAAATATTAACATGCAATGTTTAATTGGAACGATAAGTCGGGTAATATAATTCAAGAGCATTGTCTACAGACTAATAGACGAAGGTCGTAATGTTGAACGGGTGTATAAAGTCGGGCTCGGACTTATTTAAAAGGGAAAGAAGGCTTGTTGAATCACAGTAGGGGTGTCTGTTGCAAGTGTTTTTTTCGACTCTCGAGAGCTTGCAACATCGAGAGCTTGTTAGAGGAATGCATTATTCAGGGCCGGGCTTTTATACAATTCATTAACACTGATATTTCTATACCTTGGATTTAAAATAACTTTTGGTAGTACATGCAGCTAGTAGCCAACATCCCACGGCTTTGAAATTCTATTCTCATGTTGTCGATGGACAAAGGTATCACATTCCCCATCATGCAATCATGTGAGTCTATTTTTTAGTATTGTTTATTTTGTAAATCCCTATCAGTTGATTGTCGATATCCTCGTATCCTTTATTACCATATCTACTTGGATTTATATTTATGTCTCTGTTTTGTTTACTTCGGAAGCTTTCGACTCATTTTTATTAGGTCTATGTAAATTGACGAAACTCACTGAAAAGTTTGTAATCATTTTTTATTATTTATTCAAATGTGAAGCGAAAAATGTTTTTGTTCCAGGTACACGGAAAAAAATAGGGGCTGCCACGTGATACATTCCTGTGATAGCAACTTGATTTTTTCATATGGCTGCCACATTATTTTCATGTTGCAGCAACATGATTTTCATGCTCTCTTAAGGGGTTACATGGGTTTCCTCCAGGAAAAAATGGCCTATTTTCAACAATTTTTAACTTCCCGCTAAGAAAATAGAAAATTTTAAAAAATCGGGAAGTTATTGGTTCTACCCCGTTTTTCGAAAATCAAGTTCTCATCAGATCTTGACGTTTTGAGGTCCTAGGAAGCTTCTCTGAATGTTTTCGCGATGATGTCCGTATGTCCGTATGGCTTTGCGTGTGTGTGTGTGTGTGTGTGTGTGTGTGTGTGTGTGTGTGTGTGTGACCCTCTTATAACTTTTGAACCGCTTGACCGATTTCATCGCGGTTGACGCCATTCGAAAGAGCTTGACCAAACTTAGATTTTGAATATAATTTGGACTGATTCGAACCAATAGATTTTGAGAAATCTAAAAAAAACTACAAAAAAAAATTTTTTGAAATGTGGTTTTTTCGTAATTACTTCGGAATTCTTGGCTCAATCGATTTAAGCTTGAAGATTTTCTGTGCTCTCTAAAGCTGAAATGGTAGAATTTTCACTTATTCAAATAGTAAATATAGGAATTACATAAAAATTAGTAATTCTTAATTCAATCTACTACAAATTTAGTAAGTCAGTAGACTTAACATTTGAATTAGTTACTTTTTACTTATTAAAAAAGTAGTATGACCGAAATTCACTATTGAATTAGTAGTTCTCGACTAATGTAGTGGTGTCCCTGAAACAATATGTGTACAGTGCGTGTGTACATTCGGTTCTTCATTACGGAAGCCGGGTTGGCTCATTGGTGACTGGTAGACTAGTGGCACCGCACACGGGCACTTCCAACATGTGCACGCGTGCACATGTGTCCGTGTGCGGGATAAATGCAGATTTCTACCTTATCCCGGAATAGTCATTAAGCTACGTATACTTTTCATCTCTGTCTTTTAATTGTCAAATTCTGTGAGCAGCGTTACTTTGCGCATTAAGGTTAGGCGTAGCTGAAGTTTTGTTTATAGCGAAATGAGAAAGTAATAAAAGAATTTCAAAGTAAAAATTAGAAATGAGTTTCGTTAAAATTAAAAATGAAAATGTTCATCACAGGTAATTTTACGGTAACATTTTCAGGTCTAGATTCAAAAACTGGTATACACAAATTAGGATTATTTTACTACACAATCCAGAATTTACCATCACAAATAAATTCTGAACTGAGTTCTATACATGTCCTAGCTATGTGTATTGATGTGGATGTGAAGAAATACGGGTTCGAAAAAATACTTGCTCCATTTATTGAAGAATTGCGCCTATTGGAAAGTGACACAGGGAAACTGATTGAAACAACAACCGGCAGTTATGTGCTACGAGCTTCTATTGCAGCATTTTATGGTGATGGCTTGGCTGTTTATGACGTGTTTAATTTTTTAGCGCCATCATCTAATCATTTTTGTAGGATGTGCATGTACAGTAAGAATAATTTACACAATGGCCACACACTACCCGTTTTGAAGAGAACAAAAGAACTCTATGATGAACAAATAGCATACTTGAAACGAACAAATTATTCTTCTGAATCAAAAAGTAATACGGGTCTTCGAGGAGAGTGTTGTTTAAATCAATTTAAATATTTTCATATCACTAACAATAAAGTCTTTGATATAATGCACGACTTATTGTGTGGCATTTGTCCTATGATTTTGAAATTGGTCTTAAAAAAATACATTTTAGTGCAAAAAAATTTGATTGTTCTTATTTTAATAATAAAATTATGTCTTTTCAATATGGACTCACGGAAATGACAAATAAGCCATCGGCTAATTTTATTGATAGAATTCTTCGTAGAAATGAGCATACGTTGAGTCAAAAAGCCATGCAGATTTGGTGTCTTATTCGAGCATTTCTGTTTTTAGTTGCTGATAAAATTCCATCTGGTGATCAATACATGGCTTTTGTATTAAATTTATTAAAAATCATGGAAATTGTATTTGCACCAAAAATTAATGATCATTACTTGATAATTTTAGAGAATCTTGTTGCTAATTTTCAAATTAATTTTCGCATGTTGTTTCCTGATGTCAATCCAATAAATAAGTTTCATCATATTGAACACTATGTTGAATGTATAAAATGGATGGGACTATTGAAAAATAATTGGTGCATGAGATACGAAGCCAAGCATGGAAGCATTAGACAACGTGCTCAAAATGTTCATAATTTCAAAAATTTACCCAAAACATTAATAAGACTATGTCAATGTGAGCAGAGTGCTAAATGGGGTTCAAAATACGTGAAAATTAGTCGATTAACAACAACTAACAAAAAAATCGTTGCAGTTGAGAATACATTAAGCTCTGAAGCTCTCTACGCTTTGGATTATATCGGCACTGATGAAGTATTTTGTTGTAACTCCACAAAAGTGAACGAAGTTGAATTTCGAGTCGGCTTATATGTTTGCTTACAGACTCCGAGTTCTCGAGAAGACAATTTGCCTTTATTTGGCTACATTCAAGAAATCATCATCTTGAGAGATGTCGACGTATACTTATTGACTTCAATTTGTACAACGATAGAATTTTAATCAAATTTGAATGCTTACCACATAAAACTCAATGACGATGATGACAATATTGGCCAATTTGTTAATACAAATGAACTATCTTATTTTAAGCCATTTTGTAGTTGGACAAAATCAGATTCAAGTAACTTGTATATAAGTCTTAGAAATGTACTATTATAATTGGTCAAATTAATTCTATTACCATTAAAAGCTTCAAATATGATTTTAATATACACCTGATTAAAAAAGTGAATACTTCTAAAAGTATCAATTTTTAAATTTTATGTTGACACATATGTTTATCTTTTGTTCTCATTATTAAGTAACAATTTAGTTCAACACTTGTAAATTTACATTTTTTAAATATTACTTCTTATTATTTTTTAGTTATTTTTCTTGTTGTATAAATAAATAGCATATAATAATAACTTTATCTACAGATCAGTTAATTGACGGGACAGCTTTTTTGGAATTAACTGAAAAAGATCTTATAGAGCTACATATAAAAATGGGACCAAGAAAACGCCTGCTAAAATAAATGGAGTCCGTAAAACCCAAAGAGACGGTCAATACTGTGTTTCTTGTGGATAACAATGGCTTTCTTACATTAGCGGACGAAAATAATATAGAGAAATTTCCTACATTCATTGAAGGACATCCTCTAAACATCGCAAGTACATTAAATGATAATAATCAATCTCAACCATCTACATCATCAGCTCATTGTTCATCTGCACCTTCAAAATCACTACAAATATTTTCAGTAATTTATTTATTTTTCAGAAACTATAATTTCTAATAAATAATGTTACTTATACATAATATTTATTTGCATAGAGATATGGTACTGTTAAAGCAACTTTACTTAACCATCCGCAAGGTTCAGGGATATTGAAGTCTACTAAAAACTCTTGGAATGAAGAAAATCGGAAGGCTTTAGTACGAATTATGGTGGCTGAATTAATAAAATGTCATTCACAATAAGTTCTTCACTTTATTTTAATTGAAAACTGAATTTTTATTTTGTTTATATTAAAAATAAATCTCAAATTTTAGCTATCCTCCCAATGAATCAAAGTAAGCACTTGCCAAGGCAATAATTACTAAATTCCCATCACTCAAGGACAAAGCAAGAAATCTTGGATATGTAAGTATTTTGAATTGTTATTGAAATATATTAGTGAATTTATAGTTACATCAGTAATTTTTTAGAAACACTTTTATACTGAAAATTCTGCAAATAATCGAGGCTTTATTGAAAACCGTTTGGCACAAACTCGGAAAAAAATCCACAAACTCGGATACAAATCCGCAAAAGTTGGCATTTTGGTAATAAACTTGAAGTGATGACACTCGTCTGAGATTATAAATACATTCTCAACAAAACCTCGTACGTTTTATCTAGTCTCGCTTCGCTCGACCGATAACAACGTACTCGGTTTTGTTGAGAATGCACTCATAATTTCAGCCTCCTGACGTCACTTCAAGCTTACCAAAATACATACCTTTGCGTATACGTATCGAAAATAACTATTAAAGTCAAAAGAAATTATCGTATCTCGTAGAAATGTTTACGTCGTGCAAAAAATAATTTTGTCTTTATAAAATTTTTTAGATTGATATGGAATTCAAATCGTTATTTCCGAAAAGTGCTGATAATTTTTTATCGAAGTTTCCTACAAGTTATACAAAAAGAATTTTAATATATGCTAAAAACTGTCGACCTGCGTTGTACTATTAATCTCAGAGTATAAAAAATGGTAAGAATTGCTCTTTACTTTATACATTATTCTTTTTTTCTTTCAATTTTTTCTTTTAAAAAATTTTAAAGAATTCAGTATTAATTTATTGATCATGCTTATCACTATAAAACTTTTAAAATTAAGCCGTTAGAAATAAATTTTCCTAAAAAAAATCTACTGAGACTTTCACCTGTAAGTATTGTTTTCATTTCTTTCTTTGTCAGCCGATATCGAAATATATTGAATTGGTTTATTGATATTAACTTCTTACGTTTCTAGGACGGTACAAATCTTGAACAATTTGCACGAGACATTCGTGCTAAAAGCAAAAAAAATGTTCAGCCTTACTTAGTCACTGTAGCTAGTCAATCATCAAGTGCAATCACATTTATTAATGGAGATGGTTGGTTTCTGAATGTGCCTGACAATGGTAACAGTGCAATAAGTTTCGATCTATTGTACAAAATTTTTTATGTGTTTAACCTCGATTATCCGGATAGCTTACGAAATTTTTATAATTTCATGGACTTTTACATCTATGACATGGATGTTAAGCCATTCAACATTGTTTCTTCTGTTCATGTCAACATAACTAATGTCAATACTTAAAGCGGTGATCCTGAAAGCAGTGATGATTTGGAATCTGATTAAAAATTATCAATATTTTTATATGCATGTCAATAAAATGTTATATAAGTGATTGACAACGATTTGAAATAAATAAAAATTTCACTTTTTCATAAGTAGAAATTTAACTTTTTTATTAGTGGAATTTCCACTCATTTATTTTTTTATTAAAAATCAATTTTACTCCTGTAAAATTTTACTCTACATTTAGTAGAAAACTCACTTTTATATTAGTAGAATTTAACTTTTTAGTTAGTGAAAATTTACTAATTCAATTTGTAACGATTTTCACTAATTGAAAAAGTGAATAATTACTAATTACGAGTCGTATACTTTAGACATCTTAAAAAAGTAACTATTGACTTGTAACGGGGTGGTTAGCCCTGTCCAATTGGTCACCCCTTTCCTCTTTGAAAAGGGCGCCACTGGGATTTTATACTCGGTGTCCCAGAAACCGGGGAGCATGAGAAGGAAAGATCGGGTCGTGAGAAGTTGAGAAAGGCTGAAAAATTAATACTGAGAAACAATTATTAACAATTTAATTATTTATTCAATGTAAACAATTTAATTTTAACAAAATTCCTTAACAATATTGCCCTTAAAATTAACCTATCAATTACTTAATTGTGAGGACCTCTCATCTACGCAGGCACTTGCCAAAACTTACAACTAAATATCATTAAATTCTTTTAACTATAGATTATTACGCATCTATCTTCTTAATTTCTTAACTCAACATAGACCATTACGCATCTATCTTCTTAATTTCCTAATTCACTTTTAGACCATTACGCATCTATCTTCAATTTCTTAACTCAACATAGACCATTACGCATCTATCTTCAATTTCTTAACTCAACATAGACCATTACGCATCTATCTTCAATTTCTAATTCAATCCTAGACCATTACGCATCTATCTTTAATTTCCTAATTCAATCATAGACCATTACGCATCTAGATTCTTAATTTCTTAAACCCTCGTCCAACTGACGGAATAACAAACAACATATTTTACCCAATAAAAACTTCTTAATTATTCAATTATCTGAACTAATTTCACATAAACAACCTCGTCTACCTGACGGAATACCATATAATACCATAATTACCTAACTTCCATATAAAATCGTCCACCGACGCTAACTTCATTCTATAGAGTTCTCTACTTTATTCATACATCTTAATTACCAATAAAACTGAATCTCAAAACTTCGCATTTTCCAAAATTACCAAAATTACGCCTAACAATTACTTAACACAAAATTCCGACCTTCGATTTTAATTCTTAATCCTCCTTAAATAAATTCTAAGCGATATTTCTTAATTAAATTCTGTCTCGAAAATTCCTAACTAAAATTAATTTATTATAGCCAACAGGCCTATAATAAATTACTAATAAATTTTTTACCAATAAATTAACAATTTATCCATTAAATATAAAAGTTCAGCGACAAAACTAACTACTTGACCTTGACAATAAAAACTAAAGTACGAATTCTTTAATATAAAAATGACCGCTTGAGAAATTAAATTTAATTATTTCAGCCTCTTAATTAAATCAATAATCAAATCTGGTCTACAATAATCGAAAATACCTGGAGACTCAATTATTGTTTTATTCAACGACGACTGATACTCCGATCCAACTTGGCGGGCTTAGCTGCTTGGCGTCTCGTCGTCTTGAACTAGGGTGCGGCAGGGTTGTCCAATTCCAAAAAAATGCCCCGATAACTTCTTCTGCAGTTGCTCTTTATTCTCGACGTCCAAATTTGCACTCTATTGACTTAAACTGATCTCCACAAGGTCACTGATTCACAAGGGCAAAAGGCCACTGGCTTCCAGAAGGGAAAAAGCCTCCATGTCCCTCCTGTCGGCTCTTTTATAACCCTCCAACTCCGGCTCTCGAACTTTCCTATTGTTATGCCCCGCTTTATTTTACGGGGACTGTAGTGGGGACTTTCGATTAGCACGCCCGGTGACAAGTCGAAACTACTTGTCAAAAATCGAAAGGTAAGGAAAAGCCCTGACCTACCGTGCGTTAATTAAGTGGTCGATAATGACCCCGGGAAGTTCGATTTTCCCTGTTACAGACTACTAATTAGTAGTTTTTGACTAATTCAGCTTTAGAGAATGGGGCTTTAAAAACTGCGTTGAATGCCGCAAACCGCGTGAAGATCGGTTCATTCATTCAAAAGTTATTGCCGTTTGAAAATTCAAAAAATTGTGTTTTATTAAACTACTACTAGAGTTTTGAGCTCGAAGAGCTCAAAAAAGTTATGTGTAATTTTGAGCGCTTAAGTACAAAATGAGTGTGAAGTTGCAGGGATGGCCTTTAGGGTCAACGGTCGTCCTTATTTTTTTTTAATAGAAATAATGAAATATTTTATTTAAACTTTTTATTGTCTTAAAGATACATGTTTAATAAAGGATTACTGAAATTAAAAAAAAAATAAAAAGCCATTCGGCAGCCGAAATGGAAGTAGATTTCATGATGAATAGAATTAAAAACTACTAGGATTGAATACAAACAAAAAATTAATAACGTTCAATAAAGAATGAGAAGAATTATTGTACTTCAGTACTTTTCAGTCAGTTTTGTATAGACAAAACGACTGCAAGAGTAAAATTTCTTAAAAATGATCCTAAGATGAATATTTTTTGCTTTAGAAAAAAATGTGAGCACATAAATTGAAGCTTAATTTCTCAGCTTTCAGATGCATTTAACAGGAATCGAATAACTCGACGCGTTCAAAAGTTATTTGAAGGAGAAGTAGTGAAAGTATCAATACTGAAAAAAAGTGTGTGTGTACTTATGTACGCACGTTAGAAGTTATACTTCTTTGGCGTAACTGGATAAAAATCTTTCTAAATATTTTATCTATCGCGTTACCCTACGTTTGTAGAAAAAACGATACTAATAATAGAAAAAAAGGTATTTAATACATTGTAAGTTTTATTATAACACATTATCTAGTTAAATAAAGTTTATTTAAATATCATAAGAAAGTTATTTCTACATAATTAAAAAAATCTGGAAATTGGTTGACCGTGCAGACCAACCCTAGAACTTCCTGCTAAGTTTGTATTTCAAGCACCTTAAAATGTGTTTTTTGATTAATATTTGAGCTTTTCAAGCTCAAAGCACAGTTTTTCACATTTTGAGCTCGAAGAGCTCAAAATGTATTTATTAATCAAAGATAACTTTTGAATGTGTCGTTTGATTTTCTTTTTTAAGAAAGCATTCGACGCAGTTTTTAAAGCACAATAAGAAAATGTACAGGTTTTTATTGATTGGTTGAGAAATCTCGAAGATATCATAAAAAAATACCAAAAAACAAAATTTTACGAAATTTTAAAGAACTATAACTTTTTAATGCGTCGTTCAATTTTTATTTTCAAAAAAGCATTCGACGCAGTTTTTTAAGAACAAAAAATGTATGCATAGTTTTGTTATGATTTTTTCGCACGCTTTGGAGTTATTTTTAAAAAATATAAAAATTCAAATATTTTTTTAATTTCTTCGGAATGGCTTGATGAATTCTCTTAAATCTAATCAGATCTACGTTTTGATAAACCTTTTCGAATGATGTGTCGTAGAACTCAATCGGTTGATTTGTTTTTGAAGAACCGTACGACAAAAATTTATTGACACACACACACACTGCCGGACACCTCGGCGGGAATAATCAGAATGGCTTCCTGGAACCTTAAAACGTGGACATCTGATGAAGACTCGACTTTTGAAAGTCGGACCGAAATCATTAATTTCCCATTATTAAAAGTTTTCAATTCTCTAAGCGGGAAGTTAAAAATATATATTTGTATGAAATATCGTGAATACAGTTGCCAGTTCTCACGCAAACATACGTAGATGTACTTATTTTTATTTTGTTAGTAACTTTTTTTAAAAAACTAAAATGTTGAGTAGCCAACTTCAGGGTGTCGGTTTTTCGTGACGGTGTGCGCGCGCATCGTAAAAATTTACCCTCATCATTTTTACCTAACGCGCCAAAAGAAGTATAACTTCAAAAATAATCGGTAGAGGCAACCGATTAAAATCGGTAGAGGTTACCGATTTTTTTTTCGGTAGCAATAGTTAGATTTTTATGAAATCTACTAAAAAATATTAAAAACTCTGCTAATGTGACGTCATTTCCGGCGAGCCTTTGGAAAAAAGATGCGTCCGCGTGATCAGCGGAACTCCTAGCAGGATTATTTGAGGTGAAAAAAAAAAAATGTGCTTTAGTTAAGACTTCAAACTAGGTCTTGAACAAAGGAAATAAAAAATTAAAATTGGATTTTTGGCAGAGTTTTTTACAAAAATATAACGAAAATATTACATTAAAATTAAAGATTCTGTAATTTAGTTGATTCATGAGAAATTGTAATATTCACTGCAATCTGTAAAATATAAAAAAAAATACCGAAAAACAAAATTTTCTGAATTTTTAAACAACTATTATAACTTTTAAATGCGTCGTTCGATTTTCATTTTCAAAATAGCATTCGAAGCAGTTTTTTAAGCACAAAAAATTTATACATGGTTTTATTATGATTTTTTTGCACGCTTTAAAGTTATTTTTAAAAAATATAAAAATTCAAATTTTTTAAATTTCATCGGAACGGCTCGATGGATTAACTCTTAAATCTTACCAGATCTAAGTTTTGATGAACCCTTTTGAATGACGTGTCGTAGAATTCAAGTGGTTGATTTTTTTTTGAGAAACTATACGACAAAAATTTATTTACACACATGCACATACACCCGCATATCCACACACACACACACACACACACACACACACACACACACACACACACACACACACACACACACACACACACGGCCGGACATCTCGGCGGGAGTAGTCAGAATGGCTTCCTGGGACTTCAAAACGTGGAGATCCGATGAAAACTCGACTTTCGAAAATCGGACCGAAATCAATAACTTCCCTTATTTGGAAAATTTTCAATTTTCTTAGCGGGAAGTTAAAAAAGTACAAAAAAAATTTATATTTAAAAACTGAATAAATTGTTTCCACATAAATACATCTTTGGGTACTCAAAAAAAAGTAAAAATAGTTCTTATCCTTAGTGTTTTTCTCTGGTTTTACTTTTTTTTAGTCCCTTGCCAAGTATTTGACTTCAATTTGCTCTGTTCATTAAAATCAAAAAATTGAAAATGTGGGGCAAAATGGGCCACCTTCAGAAAATTTTTATAATATAATTATTTCAGCTCGTTTTACTTTTTTTGGGCTTTTACTGAGTTTATGGTATTAATTTTTTTGTGTACATCGAAATTGAAAAATTGAGAAAATTGGGGTAAAACGGGCCCCCCAAAAAACTCAATATGTTTCTTACTTGTTTTATATTTTTAATTTTTTTATTATGTATTCAGTATGAAAAATTAGGATAACAGTAGACCCTAAAAGCCATCCCTGCAACTTCCTGCTACCCATGCAGGAAACCCCCAGAGTTGACAAAGGGGCTAGGCTTGGGCCAGTACTGGGAAACCTAGCTTCGGCGTACCTGTATTGGCCCATGAGTGAGCCAGGCTGTTTAACCCAGCCTTGGCCATGCCAATGATTACCCAACCTTCGGCCAAGACTGGCTAACCCAGCCTTGGCCATTCATTGGCGACCCAAGCGTGGACCGAGACTGGTTAACACAGCCTCGACCATGCCAATGATTATCCAACCTTGGGCCAAGACTGGCTAACCTAGACTTGGCCATTCATTGGCGACCAAAACGTGGGCCAAGACTGGTTAACCCAGCCTCGACCATGCCAATGATTATCCAACCTTGTGCCAAGACTGGCTAACCTAGCCTTGGCGATTCATTGGCGACCCAAGCTTGGGCCAAAACTGGGCAACCAAGCCTTGGTCGGCCCAATTATTACCCGAGCCTGGGCCAGAACTGGGTCACTCAGTCACGGCCACAATGATTACCCAAGAGTTAGCCAAGATTGGGAAACCTACACTGAAAAAAAATTAACTTGATTCAAGAAAAAAATTCTTGAACCAAGAAAATAACTTTGAAGAGTTTAATTGTCTTTAATCAAAACGAAAAATTCTTTAATTAAATAAAATTTACTTAAATCGAGAAAAATTTCTTAGTTTAAGAATTTTTCTACTCAAATCAAGAAGATGAAATTCTTAAAAATTATTTACTTAATTTAAGTAAATTTTTTTTTTCTTTGTAGCCATGGGCGTTGAATGGCAACCCAGACTTGAGCCAGAATTGGGTAACCTAGCCTTAGCCATTCAATGGGAAATTCAAATTTAATAAATCATTAAGTAATAGAATTTTATACAGTAAATATTTATTGTTTAACGAATATTTGCTAACAAATTCTAAAATTTAAAATTTATTATTTAACCAAGACAATTGCATATCGTCAAAATTGATATAGTCTTAAAAAAATTAAAATATAATAATTTACAGTTGAATTTTTAATATTGATAATTTTAAACATAAAAATTTATCATAAGATATTAACAATATACAGAACGATGTACAAAGTTTAAAGTAATATAAGAACTTGACTCTTGCATTTTTTTAACTATAGTAAACATTTGTAAAAAATAATTCATTTTCATCGAAACACAATATTAAATAACATAAATTATATAAATAATAAACCGCCACACTTCGTCACCATATAGATTTAGCTTATCAGAATAATGAGATGTGCATCAACTTATCGGTCGTACGGTGTAAGGGTTAGTTATCAGTCTGGCAAGCGCGCGGCTCGGATTCGAATCTCGGTTAGAACGGATACGATTTTCACTTTATTTCTATAATTAGCAACAGTTAGGTTCGAATTTACTTTACTTACAAAATAAAATAAAAAAATAACATCCCAATAATTCTTTTTTATCATTTTTATCAAATGGCATGGGCCAGACTTGAAAATTAACTATGGCTCAGCCCTAGTATCCAGGCATGGGCCAGTCCTGGTAATCAGGCGTGGGCCAGTCCTGGTAACCAGGCTTGGCCCATCGTTATCATCCCAGACTTCAATCAAGACTGAGCCAAGCCTGGCTTACAAGCTTGGCCCAGACTTTTACATAGTTGGGCCAAGCTTGGGCCAAGCTAGGCCCCGTGGTACTTTCCTCTATGGGTAATTCCATACCTAAGCGCACCATATTTCACGCCAAAAGCAATAATAAATTAGGTAAAAAATGTCGGAGTAATTTCAAAAAAACGCGTTTTTTGAATTATTTCGACAACGGTATCTCTCAAACTAATCAACCAATTTCAATCGCGTTAACGGTGATCAACGCGGGTTTCCAAGCTTAAAAACCGATCAGTTTTTAGAACCGATTGGTGAAGACAATAAAAATGTATCACAAAAAAAAACAATTTTTTAGAATTTTTTTGACAACGATATCTCACAAATGAATTAACTGATTTAAAAAAAAATTAAAGGCATTCTATGCAGTCTTTCTAGAACAAAAATATTATTTATCACTAACCAAACAATCGGACGAGAAAATTCAAAGGCGAGTTAAAAAAATACTTTTTTTAATTTTTTAAAATTAAATATCTCTCGAACCATTCAACCGATTTTGACGTTATTGGCGGCGATTGAAGTGATTTTTTTAAGCTCTGAAAATCATCTCGTTGAATCAAAAACGATCCAGGAATAAATGTTGGAGTTATGTAAGAAAAAAAAACACTTTTTCCCAAATATTTTGTTCACGATACCTCAAACGAAATTCACAAACGAATCGACCGATTTTGATCACGTTGACGGCGATCGACGCAGTTTTCTAAGCTTAAGAGCTGATTAGTTTTTGAAAACGATTGATTCAGTAGATTAAAATTGATTAAAAAAAAACCATTTTCTGAAAATTTTATTTTCGAGATTACTCAAAATCTATTGGCCCGAATTACCTTAAATAGTATAAAATATCTAGGGGCAAAGAAACTCTTTCGATTGCTGTCAATCCCGTTTGAATCGGTCGAGCCGTTTAAAAGTTATGAGAGGTTTACGTTCACACACACACACACACACACACACACACACACACACACACACACACACACACACACACACACACACACACACACACACACACACACACACACACACACACACACACACACACACACACACACACACACACACACACACACACACACACACACACACACACACACACACACACCATCACAAAAATAGTCAGGGAAGCTTCTGTAAAATAAATAGTTTTTTAACAAAAAATATAGTAAATAATGCTGTTATTTAACTCGCGACCTAGTTCGTACTTTACCTATATAATTTTTTCTATAATTCAAAAATTCTAGAACGCGTTTAACTGAAAAATATTCTTTGGTTTTTAAAGCCTAATCAGCCCATTATACCTCCCAAACACTTCGAAGTTGAAAATGTTGGGGGCCCATTTTGCCCCCAAATATTTTTGGATATTGAAAATTTTAGGGAGCCCATTTTACCCCTAGGGGCCCATTCTGCCCCCCCCCTTCCCCTATTAGAATTTGCATCGTTTCTATTCGATCTATGTGAATTTCCGGGATTGACGGTGAATCTTGCACGTCAAGTGGCGGCACCGTACGGTAGCATATCTTATTAGAAACAAATATTCATGTCACATACTAGGCGCCGGCTGGTGCCAAGTGTTTGAATGCTACCCCTTACACTGGGCACGTGCGCTAGAGATCCTCGCCGTGTCTCCTGAACTCGACATAATATCCTACAAATTTTATTTTACTTTTTTAGTACTATACTGCGCTAGTTTTAACCATTATATTTTACTAGCAGTACTTTAAGCTTAACAGCAAGCGTCAATTAAAATTTTTTTAGATTCTGAACTTCTTAATTTGTACTTCAGATTTTACGTAATAATATCGATGGGACTTTGAATTTCATGTTTGTTATTCAACTGATAAATTATTTTTTTATTTCTTATTTAAAATGACTTACATGAAAAATTTCAAAGAGAAATATTTCATTTATTAACATTTATTTTATTCTATACGAAGTCATAAAATAATTAAATTTACTATTTCATTGAAACTGATCGGCAATTTCATTCACTGGACCAATAAATATATTCATTGTCGTTATTCAAATTTAAACTGATTCATTTAATTAATTAAATGTCTGCACAATAATCGATTGAAACAACTTTTTAACAGAATTAATATTTTATCTAACAGCGGTTTTAATAAATTATCTTGAAAAAAAAAATCACATTTTCATAAAAAAAAATTTTTTTGGTCGAAGAATTTTTAATAATAAATAAACTTTAATAAATATAAAATTAATCTTACATAATGAAATTTTATTGCCGATAAAATGTAAATGAATTCATTAATAAATAATTGGCTTAATCTTGTTAACGTGATATCGCGATTATTTCATGAAATATTCAATTATGAATTTTTAAATTCTTTATCCCGAAAATTTATTTTAATAGATTTAAAAAGTATTATACATTAAAATTCAATTTATAAGGTAGAGATCATCAATCGAGTTAAAATTAATAATTTATTATATTTAATTAACTGTTCTTATAATTTTGATAATACTTTTTTATATTTGTTATTTACTTTATTATTTTCAATAAGTGAATAACTCGATAAAAGAATCTTTGTTTGAAATCTAGTTTTTATTAAATATTCAAACTCTCAATACTTGACGAATAAAATCAAAATGAGTATATATGCACGGAAAAAATGAAATTTAACTGGTTTCCATATTGGATGGAATCTAGTTCCATCTGTAGTGAAAAAATGTATAGATGGTAACTACTTCTATGTAGATTGTAGTGGGGACAATCTTCGTTGAATTGTCCCATCTCGGATTGAAATTAGTTCAACGAAGATTGTCCTCACTACAATCTTCATAGAAATAATAACCATCTGTACATTTTTTCACTATAGATGAAACTAGGTTCCATCTGACATGGAAACCAGTTAAATCTCGTTTTTTCCGTGTGTATTTAGTCGTGCGTAAATAAGTGGAGATACACATTTTGTTTTCATATTTTTTTTATAATTTTATATACAACACGGAGAAAAAAATTTTGCTATAGGCACTCTATAGTAG
This sequence comes from Cotesia glomerata, assembly GCF_020080835.1. Taxonomy (NCBI): domain Eukaryota; kingdom Metazoa; phylum Arthropoda; class Insecta; order Hymenoptera; family Braconidae; genus Cotesia; species Cotesia glomerata. The sequence goes on along the minus strand of NC_058159.1, from coordinate 21,849,431 downwards.
TTAGTTAGTTGTAAAAAGTTCCAGTAGGTTAACGCATTCTTATAGTAACAATACCGTTTGGCTCCTGCAATTCTACATCGTTGAGCTCTGAGAGCTAAACGTTATTTACCTCTCACAACTCTACAGGATCGTTCTGAGACTATAACAAATTTTTGGAAGTCTGCTTAATAATTTTTTTTACGATTTAGCATTGATAATTTAATAAATACATGCGGCAGAATGAATTTATATTGCCAACAATAATTGTATATGACAAATAAGAATATTATTATAATAGAAATAAAATAATAATAGAACTTACATTACAAATAAAAATTATTTGTGAAATAAAAATATGGTCGTCACAAAATTATCTTATTTTCTTAATTATATCAATAAATATTGGACATAAAATCACTACCGTATATGCACAAGAAAAGATAAATAAACGAAAACAAATTTTATTTTGTGTTAAATGGGGTCTTTTTAATGTATTCCGATAACTTATCACTTATCACAATATATTCAACTAATAAATTAAATTAACAGTCACTGCAAATTAACCTTGAAAAACCATAAATACAACTGTTCTAACGAAATCCAATTTGACGAAAAAAAAACCTATTTTCTTAAATAAATAAATTGGGAACTTAATTGTCCTCATATATTTTTAATAATATGGATTAGTAACAAAATAATTCTGCTTGTCATTTTAGAAGGTTATGAAATATGTCAGCGCACTCCACTACTGCGCAACGTAGAGCGCTCCCAACTATACCGTTTGGCTCTGAGAACAATCCCGTAGAGCTCTGAGAGCTCAATAACATTGAGTTATCAGAACTAAATAACATTTTGTTACTGTAACTCTACAACGAACAGTAAACTGTGTATAGTTGTGGTAACTCTACAGTTACGTTACCAGAACGAAATTTTTTTTTCCGTGAAGCCTTTAATTGTTCGAAGTAAAGTCAGATAAACGCATAGAATGTGAATAACTTTTAAGTTTTCAACGTTTTATCTTCAATAAAAATGTTTTTAAAACTAGTTTTATTGCCTCCTTTTCTCTCGTAATAATTTGGTAAGAATAAAGTTTGACTCGGTGAAATAGAGCCGCGTTTACTGTCGTCTTCCTGAACTGCTCGCAATCTATTATTTTGTCTAACGCACATGATAGAGCCAGAAACACAGAGATATAAAAATAAAGAGACTCTAAAGCAGAACTAAAAAGCGAATAAAAACAAGAACAACCAGAGAAGAACAACTTCAAGTATTAAAAGAATAAGAATAAGAATGAGAAGGATAAGAGAGAGAAAAGCAATAAGAGGAAGAAAAAGAAGAAAATGAGAGTGATGGGAGCATGTTCGACGAGCCATATTTTACGCGGCCATTATATCCAGCCAGAGGTAATAAAATATAAACCGCACAATTACTGAGATCTCAAGTTCGCGAAAGAAGTGAAATAAAATCAGCATAAAAGCGAGCCACCAAATGGTGCCAGCAGACCTTAATGAAAGGGGCTCTAAACCCCCCTTTTATCATACTACAGTCCCGTTCCACTACTTCTGGTTCAGGTTTAGCTTCTCATTCTGGTTCTGGTTCTGGTTCTCGTTCTCGTTCTATACTACTTTTACTGAACCTCGCTGTAAAGAATAGAAGTATAGAACAAATAAGTTGAAGGAAGGCACCGTCTAGGGTATAAGGAAGCAGTTACTAAGAGAAACGAAGACACACGCCATTTATACACTCTCACACACACCTCCACACACAAACCCTTAAATTAATTCACGATGAATTACGTCCGCGCCAGATGTTCGGGCAGTTGTGTTTATTTATGAACGAACTAAAGATTTTTTTATAAAATATATACTTTTATTTATCCATACATAGTTATAAGAATAAATATCCTTTATATTTATCCGGGACTCGTGCGAATCCATCCCATCGTGTGATGTCTTTCTTGTACTCCTCATCACTATTACATCACTCTACTCACGTCTTACCATCAAAACTTTCACCCTCGCTACTCACCCTTCTTCTCCATTTTCTTCTTCTTCTTTATTCTCGCGTTCGTCTACTTCTTTGCCGCTGTAACACTTTGTTATTGTATTATTTACTTAGTATACAAGATACTGCACTAGAAATAAATCTTAATAAATTATATTTGCACCAGCAAAAAGTTTATTTCCTTTTTTTCTTTATTATATTTATTTTACAACCCTCTTTACTTAATTTACACCATTCGAGGATCCATATCTATTTAAGATTACGCTTTGTTCTAATGAATCAAAATAAATAATCAACAGTATCAAAAAATATATTTAAAATTATAATAATAATACTAACAATAATAACAATTGAAAATCGGAAAAAATACTAAATTTACGTTTTAAATGAATCACGGGTAACAATGGAAATATTAAACGTGATATTTTCCTGACGACATCCCGTCAATTCCAGATGCAAAAGTAACAATTGAATTCATGTCTATTGATATTGATAACAATAATGATAATGATATCGATAATGATAAATGTAACCTTGTTAATTGTATCGAGCATAAAAGCTGTCACTTTGAAAGTCATCTCATTTAAATATATTTATATTCATGTCCTTTACATAACATGGATATATGTATTAATGATAATAATAATAATAATAATATGTATCTCGATTACAAGCATATAAAAGTTAGTAAACAATTAAAAGTGATAGTTATCTAAACTTCTGATATGCTCGTAATACTCACCGTTCAGACATTATTGTTATTTTTATTAGTTATTATTATTTATTTACATTTATTATTTAATTACATGTTATAATACACGAATATGCTTCATGATCATGACTATCTACCGTGAACACATTCGAGGAATTAAGATCGTGCATTAAAGATAAAACAATACGATTCTAGAGGAGGGTCCAGTTACTACTGAGCTTTTCAAATCGTATTTCATTCCTAGCCATAATATTTTTTATCGCACCTGCATTCAAGCTTTTGAATTAATTTTTTTTAAGTTTTAAGTAATTGCATACTCAATAATTAACAAAAAAAAATTCTGATAAATTGAAGAGTTTTTTAAAATTTCCTAATATACGTTTTTATATTATTTTTACAATAAGAAAATAAATAGTTTTTTAATTTTTGGATGTATACTACAATCATATTTATGATTTAAGATCGATACTAAACGCTTTTTAAAATTTACTACACTTGTATTTTTAATTTATCAAAGTTTACAACAAACAAACGCGATTCTGACTATCTGAAATAAAGTTATAAACTGTCGAAGTTTGCAAAAACAATCCAATTTCTTTCCTAGTGCTTCTATAGATCCTAAACTACTTGGTTTCCGTATGAGACCACGAATCCGTATGAAATTTTCTGCTAGTGTTTCGATCGATTGAACAGACATTGAACCTCCAAGTTTGAATGCAGGTGTTGTAAATAATTGTTTTTTAAATCAATTTCACTGTGTTAGCAAATTATATCATTAATTTATATGATCAGTATTGTATAGACTTTTTCATACTCGAAACGATCGAAAAAATACAGTAACAATATTTAATAATTTTACACACTAGGCTGGAAGACATAGCCATCTGTTTCCAGCGTAAAGCGAGTCGACTCTTTTTGTGTCAGCTTTGTTAAAAAAAAAATATATGTTTTTTACATCTATATATGTATTTATATATTTATATTCATATTTATATTTATATGTATATTTTCATACAAGCTGCACAATTTAAAGTGTCTCTCCAAGACAATAACATATATTAAATATTATTTTTTAGCCGGAAAAAACAATTTCACTATAACGATATGTCCGTTTCTGTCTAGAGTCTAGACCTCCACAATATAGCAACGACGCTGTTATACTTCATTTATTTATGTTATGTATAATATTTTTAAGCTTATACATTTTTTGTGATAAGTAGACGAGTACAGGCCCGCAAGGCTCTTTTTCATTTAATTAATTGATTAATTTTTTTTTAATTTTATGAGTAGAGCAATAATTACTCATAGGAAGCATTTTATGATTAACGAAATCACCAGCCAGACGTGTATCAGTTTGTGGAAATAAGGGTGAGGAGAGGCCGAAACACGATTTCCTGGAGATGAACCAATACCGGAAATCGGCCTTCTTCGGATCACTTTTGTCGGTGGGGAAGGGCTCGAAGCTCCAAAGAAATTTCCCATATGACCTTGCACCGTGTTGTCCACGGCGTACGCTTTATTTTCCATCTTCTCGAGGTCCGCCGATCCGTACACTATTTCTTCTATGTTTTCTTCTTCATCGTAGTACGTCGGAGCAGAGTTTCCCGGTCTCGATGGCCCCGATATCTCTGTAATTTATTTAAAAATAGTTCAGTCGCTGTTAAATGAATCAATAACTGTAATAGTCTGGCGATTAATTAATTTATACCCAGTAAAAGTTCCAATCACGTCGTAATTATGAATTATTTTATAGGTATTCGGTCTCTTTAAAAAGTTATTTTGTGTTTAAACTTTCTGACGATAAAATTCAATATTTATAGGAAAAATATTATTTAAATGGCACTTTGATTTTTTTTTTATATATGAATATATTTATTGTTAAAATAATCTGAAGTTAATATTTTAAAGTAAAATATTTGGTAGATAAAGTATTTAAGCTGAAATAGATATTTTTGGTCTTGATTTGAAATATTACAAAAACTATCAAAATTTTTTTGCTAATTATTGAAGAACTCAGTTATTATTAATCTTAAAACATTTTCAGATCTAAACTTTTAATTTAGTTTGCCTTAATTTTTTTAATTGATTCAAAGTAGCGATGTTTCAAGAAATTGCGTCTTTTCTTACTAGACGTTGCAAATTTGCTAATAAATACTCAAGTGTTTTTTTTTTTTTTTTTTTGATAACAAAAGTTTTAATGGGATCAAAAAATTTTCAAATATCTAATTAAATTGTAAAAAATAATATTTTTATAGTTAATTGAAATTTATAAAATAATAATTGCGCGCTTAAAATGGATTCGGCAACTCTTACGGAAAAAAGAAAAATACAAAAGTTATATTTTATATGATAAACGTATAGCGCTCTGTAAAAAAAAAAAAACTGGGAAATTGACAGTTTAAAATTATATTTTCAGAGAAATTTTAGAAAATTATAATTTGAAACTTGAATTTTTATAATATTTTTTTGAAACGCCACGTTATAGTATAAAACGTAGTTTTGCATTTTTCTTTTTCTATGTTGTTGAGTTAAAAAGTATTGCAGCGATTCCCCACAACACGTACACAAAAAAAAATTTACTTAAAACAAGTAAGCAATTTTGAAAAACTTCATCTTCTTGATTTGAGTGGAAAAATTCTTAAACTAAGAAATTTTTCTTGGTTTAAGTAAATCTTACTTGATTCAAGACAATGAAACTCTTGAAAATTTTTTCTTGGTTCAAGAATTTTTTTCTTGATTCAAATTAATTTTTCTTTCAGTGTACACGGAAAAAAATATTGATTTAAAATCTACACCAGAAATGATACTAAAATTGCATTTCAAGAGTGGTTTAATTTTAGAATCACAGATGATACAAAAACTGTATTGGTGTGAATTTCATATCACTTTTCAGCGCATTCGCAAATCAACTGTTTTTTCAATCCAAGTACAGGTCCACAGATTCGGTAAAATCTGGCGCCAAGTTCCGTTCAAATCCGTTGTAAACGGAGCGCCAGACTACCGGCTATGTTTACTGTAAGCAGAACGGTTTTTTGAGGTTGCGAAATTTTATTTAATTCTACGGTACTTTTTGCCCAATTTGTTTATCATAACAGTAATTCATAATTTATTTCACCGTATTAATTAATTATATTCACTTATAACAATTTATTTACTTGAAATTATTAAATTTTATCAGCACATACGATAGCTTGCTCACAAATTTCGATTCTGACTTTTTTTTTGATGGAGAAAGGTCAGGGCCACAGACTAGATAAAATAAAAATGTGTAGTAATCCTCCTATAGATACGCAACTACAGTTAAAAAAAGTAATTCACAGCTTACTTTACGGCCGCCAGGTTGCACTGGAATTATACCTACATAAACTGTAGCTTCAAGGGTATAGTTTGCAGTAAAAAATGCTGCCAACGCGAGATTTAAGTTGGTACCAATTGTAAATTTTCATTATAATTTAAAAAAAAATACTAAAATCCGAACAAAAACAGTTTCACTGTAAAAAAAAATCGCGCCAAGTCCACGTTCATAAGACTATTAGGAAAAGAAAAAATTTTTTTTTCTTTACAAAAAGATACAAAATAAAAAAATTAAAAAATCCAAGTAACCGATATGATTGTTTATGATTTTCGGAAATTAAAAAAAATCTTATTGTAAATTTAAAAATTAAAAAAAAATTTTAGAACGTACTTGGTGTGCGTAATTGTGTATTTCAATTTTTTTAAAGTCCTAGTAAATAAATTTTACGAATTTCATTAAAAGTAAAATATTTTGCAACCATGCACACTAAATACGTTCTAAAATTTTTTTTTTTTTGATTTTTAAATTTACAATAAGATTTTTTTTAATTTCCGAAAATCATAAGCAATCATATCGGTTACTTGGATTTTTTAATTTTTTTATTTTGTATCTTTTTGTAGAGAAAAAAAAATTTTTTTTTCCAATAGTCTTGTGAACGTGGACTTGGCGCGATTTTTTTACAGTGAAACTGTTTTTGTTCGGATTATATCTTTGCTGTTCACATTTTTGTTTTTCATAACTATTCTAAATTAACAATAAGTAAGTTGGAAACGTGTAACTTATGGCTTTATGAATTGAAAATTTATAGAATGTTTAATAGAAATACCAGTGAAAGATTTCTATCTACGCGTATTTACGGTCTATTGTAACCGAGGCAGCAATAGAGAAGACGTAATATAAATTCCATTTAAAAATAAATAAGATACAGATTTTGTATTACTATGAGGTCTAACTTTAAAATCACCTCAGTTGGCATTATTATTGGTACGGTTTTTGTATGACCTGATGCAATTTTTACATCACTTTTTTTCCGTGTTTAACATTAGAATCTTCAGAGCTTATGACGGAGGTTAAAGAAACGTATTAAACAATATTTATTAAAAATATAATTTTAAAATTCAATTGAAAAGAATTTAATGATTTAAAAAAAAATTCTTTTAATTATAATAAACAATTACTTTGGGTCACGAGAAAGACCACAAAAATAAATTGTTTATTCGAACTTAGTATAAAATGAAATAATATCCCGTAATGAAACACTCCTGCTAGTAAAATGTTACGGTGGTTAATAAACAATTAATTTATTTAAATAGTCCATCTATTAAAATACGAGAAATCGTTTTTTCGACTGACTTATTTCAAAAATATTAATGTGCAAAGATAATCAATCCTGAAAATATGAAAATTTTACATAATTGTATAAAATAAAATAATTTAATTAAAAGATATTAGCATTATCTGACAGTTTACATTAAAGTTTCATTTTTTTAGACTAATAAAACCAAAAAATAATCCAGTTAACTGTCTTCAATTTAATTGCAGTTGTCTTCTCTCATCGGCGTTTAATAATTTTTTTATATAACAAGAACAAAGTAAACTTTATTAAATCGGATTTAACATTCGTAATCGAAAATTAAATAAGATAATAAGTACACTCCCACGTAAAAGAATAATTAATTTAATATGATTCATCCATAAATTAAAATGTTTATAAAAGAATTCTCGTCTTAATTTCTTATAACGTCAATTTACGTTAAAAATTATGACGTCGTCATTAAATTATGAAATAATACCTTAAACCTTTATTATTTAAATTTATAATATGACAGTTAAAGTAAGCGAATAATATTAGATGATTTTATTCATAAACTAGCTGACCCGATGAACTTCGTATCACCTACAATATACTTTGTTACACCTTTCGATCAGCGATTATCAATCTTTAAACTTAACTTATCTTTAACTCTAATCTACTTCGATAAAGAATAAATACTGGCTGTATGAAGTGTGGTTAGAATTTTATCAAGTTATTAAATGAAACTCGCTTCTTATTATCGTCTGAAAATCAAGATCCCAAAAAATCAACACTGAATTTATGAAATTTTTCTTTGTCCATATATACAGAAGATAGACGATTAACAATTTTAGATTTGTTGATTTCCTTAGCTGAACTTACGGGTTTTCCAAAAATTTTATTCTTTTGAAAACATCCCTGAACTATAGCGAACAAAACAAAAAGAAAATTTTTGAAAATTGATCCAGCCATTTTTGAGTTTTAGTGAGACGAACGCTCAGCAATTGATTTTTTTTTATTTTTTTAGCTGAACTTTCGGGTTTTTCAAAAATTTTTATTTTTCTAAACCATCCCTGAACTATAGCGAACAAAACAAAAAAAAATTTTGAAAATCGGTCCAGCCGTTTTTGAGTTTTAGCGAGACTAACGCACAGCAATTTATTTTTATATATTTAGATATGTAGCTGTATATAGTGCAAAACTTATACCTTTACCTTAAATTAATAAGTCTATCAGTACAAAAAATGCTCTGTATGTAGCAATTAAATATTATAATTTACTTTCTAATGAAATGAAAATATTAAATTGCTCTATGTCAACTCTACGTAAAAAACTTGGGACCTGGTTAAAATCTAATAATGTTAAGGCATATAAATAATTGAAAAACCTAAATTATTGAAATTGTTAAAATTTGGTATAATAATGTACTTATTACTTTGTACTTAAATAATTTATTATTATATATTAATATGTTGTAATTATGTTTAAATATGTTTTCCTTCTGGTTCTATGTACAGGTGTGTACCACCTCTATAGAAACACTACCAAAAGTAAAAATAATAAATAAATAAATATGAATTCTTACCATAAAGACGGATACTAAAATCAACATCACCACGTGAATTTTTCGCAGCACACGTGTACGATCCAAAATCCTGTTTCTGGAGATTCCGAATAGTAAGTACCATTTTAACTTGAAATGCTGATTTGGGTATGACTTGGACCTCGTGTCGTACTCCAGATATTATCATGTCGTCTGAAAAAATACGGGGATATAAAAAACTAAAAATAAAAAAAAGTATATGAAATTTATTTTTCTTAAAGTCACGTCTTTAAGTAAAGACCCAAAAATGAAAAAGTGTTAAATAAACAAGCAAGAGAGACGTTTCCTGATGCCTGTCAGCTTGTTCTCTGTCGGGCGCTTGACTGTCCGTCCATCGGTTTAATTCTCTCTCAGTTGGCCTGGATCTCCATCTACACAAGCACCTTTATAGCATCCCCATCACCGTAACCACTATCCCCGGGTGCTAAGAACCGCGAATGCAGTAGCCAAGAGAATTCTAAGTTTATCGAAAGTTTTACTCAAGAAGCTTTGCTCGCCCGAGTGATCTAAAATCCTACGGTACGGAAACGAGTGACACCGGTCAACCGTATTGAGAGCATTTGAACAATAACTTCTCAGTAAATAAACTATATACTATATTCAAGTATAAATAAACATAATGGAAAAAAATTATAAAATTTATTTGAGACATTTCTGGACGTTCATGCGCTACACTAAAGTATCAACCTTTTAAAAATTCATTCAAAACTTGAATGTATAAAAAACTTAACAATCAACTATAAATTTTTATTCTTGTCTTAAATAATTTTTACGCTGTTATTGAAAAATATTAATCAGTCATTTAATTTTACTTCAACAAAAATTTTTATCCAATCAAATTTCACGCATGACAATTCATAAATTATTTTTTTATACTGAAAAAAAAGAAACTACTCGATTTAAGATAAATATTCTTAATTAATGCAAGAATATTATTTTGAAGGGAAAATTATATTTTAATTCAAGAATTTCTTTTCTTGAAACTCATTTTCTTCAAAGAGACAATCGAATTTTTCATCAAAAACCATAACTCTCTAAATCTAAGAATAGTTTCGTTTTTTTTTTTAAATTTTATATTCTTGGTTTATGAAAAATTATTTCAATTCAAAATACCAAAAAATACTTTAAAAATAATTCCTTTCTCTTGATCCAAGAGTTACAAGTTTTTAATTTAAGAGTTGATTTCTTGAATTGATTTGAACTGAATTTCCAAAACAAAAGTGACATTTTATAAAAGATATTTTTCTTGAATCAAGTAGCCTTTTTTTAATATACTTCAAACAAAATACATTAGATTGTAGTTTATAGTAAACAATAAGTTAATTTCATACATTTAGGATAGTTGTGAGATAACTTACTATCGTCCTTCATCCAATAATTAATAGACTTAGGGGAAGCTTCAACAAAACATTCCAACGCTACATCAGTACCCAGTGGTGCTCCCACTAATTGATTAGGTACATGAATTGTCGGTGGAACTGCGAACCCAAAAACATTGCTCTATAATACTCAGATACACTATAAAAACTTAATTATATTTTTTTGCGGATTATTTTTCCTTACAGATAATTATTTGCTACATGTTTTATCGTATGCTGCAACTACCAAATTGATTTATACAACGGCATTATCTTTTAACAATACGAATTCTCTGTCTAATGGGTTATTGCACGTCCCAAAGAGACTACGCTTAAGTGAAAAATATGAGACATTTATCTTCAATGATTGTTATTAACATGGCTAAAATGAAAATTTAAGTAAAGTATGTCATTATTCAAAATTTATTACGGTATAAATTTGATATAGTTATTTAACACTTGCATTTAAATTAACAATAATATTAAAAATTAAAATAATAAATTTATTTGCATGTAATATTGCAATGGTTAAAAATGCATAAATTTAAATAACTCTCAATCGTCAAATATATCACATGACGTCGCCAATTATTCTTCAATTTTTGTTTAATATTGGGCATTTATTTCTTCAAACAGAAATAAATTCACATCCATTTCATAATTTCTCAAAAGTTAAAAAAAGTTATTTATCGAGAAAATATAATAGGTATTGACAGGACAGACTGACAAAGAACTAATTGATAAGTTTATTTCAGTACCTGATTCATCAGTTATTTGCAATGTTAAAAATTTTTATTAGGATAAGCATTTAACTAAAAAAGATTTTTTAACACCCATTTAAGACAGACATTACTGAACATTTATAATATTATTCTTTTTTTTTGTTGATAATAAAAGATTAGTTACATCTCAGAGTCACTGAAAATCAAATCAATCTTGACGTTTTCTAACTTCATTTAATTTTAGACTTCATGTTTCTATTTAAATTTACAATAGTACAATTTAAAAGGAGTAAAAATTATCAAATTTTGTATACTTAAACTTCTTAACGATTTATCAATAAGAAGATAATTAATCAGTTAATTCTAAAAATAAATTTTAATTATTTAAAAAGTATACAAAAAGTTAGAAAAATCATAATCTTATTTCCAAGAACTTTCAGCAGAAAAATATTAAATTCTTTTCATTGCAAATTATTCATAATTTTATCAAATCAGACGTTATGAACAATTGATTTAATAAATAAGCAATAAATTGATTTTTCAATTCAAGAAGCTATACCGTTATTTCTCATTAAAATAGAAATGAATTTATAACATGAATAATGCTCAATCAGACAAACGAATTAATGATTATGGGTTTTTAAATAGCCTAATAAATAAAGTAAGCAATCAGAGATTTAGCTAATCTCTTGAAAAATAATGTGTCTGGAGACATTATTTTGTCATCGCTTAGTTAAAAAATGAATAGTTAATTGTAACAATAGTGGGAGTTATTTTTAGTTAATTATTTCGACAAGTAGGTATTGAATTACCAAATATTGAATAAACCGACAATAATTAATTTAATGATTCGTTCTCATGGTACTTGAAACCGTATAAAAGCTTGATTTTCAATTGATTTAGTGTCCTCTTCAATATTTCCATTGCTTTTAACCGCTTCATTGGCTTTCAATCAAACGAAGAATTCACAACTTTTACTGGATGAAATCAACCTCTGGTTTATAATTTTATCATCAATTCATAGAACATTGTTCAGTCAATCTCAGCCAACAAAGCAGGTGCCCGTTGGCTTTCAATCAATAGTCATTTATTATCTGTGGGTCGTTACTAATTATAATTACAATGATTAATTATCTAATAATTACAACAAAGATAATGCGGGCTGACGATGTGCCAACAAGCCAATAAAAACTCTGAGCTGGTATTATCATTCGTAATAAAGTTTTTTACGTGTACCCGCTATGCATTATATTATTATTATATAGAATGATAATGATAATGGTAATGAATAATGAATATAAGATGAATAAGCCTACTAACTTATGTTAAAGAGAAGGTTTATATGCCCGTAGGATTGATATCAAAATGCGCCCTTATTATATTCAAAAGTCAGTAGAACCGCCTTACCAACATAAACCTCTTTAAACCCACAACACCCTACAATCCGAATAGCTAAGCCCTCTTTTACTGATATACACACTCAACTCACAATACACTACCCCAGTACAGCCGTAAAGCAACATCTCTCAAGAGCACCCAATCTAACCCGCAACTCGCGTTCTAATTACTAATTATACTCACAATGAACGTTGATCGTGATGCGCTTGCTGATGGCCGGTGGCACTCCGTTACTCGCAATGCACAGATATGCACCCATATCATGCCGTGATATCTTTGTGAGTCGTAATTCCTCACCATGGTACTCACTCACTGATGAGACTTGAATAATATTAAGTATTAAGATTTATTTTTATTGTATTTTATTGAATTTTTTCGAATGGTGTATGTAATTTTGAAATTGTATAAAAAAATTTATAAATTAGTTTTATTGCAGCAATGTCCTGCGATTGATATTACTTACATATCAACACGAAAGAAAAATATTTTTAGAATGAGAATAAGGTACCGGCGGGTAATAAGGCCTAGCTAAGGGAGATTTTTAAAAAAATCGAAAATATTGCATGTAATTATTGAAATGTATCATCAATTTTTATATTAATACATTAGCCATAAAATATAATGGAGTAATGGTATTTTTCACCATAAACAAACACAAAATTTAATTTTTTCAAAAACCTTGCGAATACAAAAACAACACTTTTTGAGATGTTGATAAAAATTAGAACAATGATTTTAAATTATTAAATATAAAACTATAAAAAATGTTTACCATTTACTCAAACCATTTTTTAGGAATTCTTCTGCGCTACTTTAGCATATGACGGATGATGAAATATAGAAGACAGGGAACATTGTATCGGGACTCTATAAACTTGTAGCGACATTTCTAAGCTAGACGCTTCTACTAGAGAAGCCTTCAGCGGAAGCGGTTATTTTAAATATCATTTCTATCACTTATGCCTTATTACCCGACAGGTCTTATTACCCGCGGGTACCTTACACTGATAAAAAAACGCCATTCGGCCATACCCGACATGGATAGGTAGATTTCTTAGATGAATATTGAAAAAAATACGTAATTTAAAAACAAAATACTAGAATAATTTTTTTTTATTCTCAGGGTGAATCTTTGTTTTATAACTCTAAAAGTTTCACGCATTTAATATTATATTGTTCATCCATTGAACATTTAATTAAAAAAATCAAATTGACTAGGTCATGTCCTAAAATTTTTTTTTCATTATATTTTTGCAAATAACGATATGAGACCGACTACAACAAATATATAATCAAAGACATCTACCTAACAAATAGGATTTGTAAGAAATGAAAGTCATTTGACGATAAAAGCTAAAAATTAATTTATTCTTATTTTTTTTTTAATTTTTCCAACTACGAAATAAATTGAAAAAAAAGCGACGAAAAATAGCTCAAATTGAAGATAATTATATGAATTTTAACGAAAATTTGATAGATTTAAGCTATCTTTTACGGCTTAAAAATTATGTGAAGAAAAAGGGCCGAAACACAATCATTGAAAAATTTTTTCAAATTTTCAAAGTCACAGAATTAATTAAAAAAATCATCAAAACTAGACAAATGATAGTTTAAATTGAAGGTAATAAACTGAAGTTTAAGATAAATTTGATAGATTTTATCTTTTTTTTACACCTGGAAAATTATTTTCACAAAATATACAAAATTCAAAATTTTTTGAAAATGAAAAAAATTTTCAAACACCCACAACTCGAAAACTAACCAGCCGATTTTGCTCATCTTCGAACTTGATCTTGGTATTGATCCATAGAATAAGTCCACAAAATTTCATAAAAGATCGATTGAGAACTGTGGGCGCAATCCTGCTGACATGGCGCGTTATATCACATATATATATATATATATATATATATATATATATACATAAATACATATATAAACTTTTGAGCCAATGCTATTTTTCGACATTACTCGATGAAATAAAACATATTATGACAAAATTTTATTAAAATTAAGACATGAGACCGGCTACAATAGTTAGATTTCTAAAGAAATCTACCTAAAAATTAACTTCATTCAAGAAAAAAAATTTTGAACTAAGTATACCATTTTGAAGAAAATGATTTTCTTGAGTCAAGAGAAAAATTCTTGAGACAAGAAAATTATTTTAAAGAGTTTCATTGTCTTAAATCAAGACAAAAAAATTCTTGAATTATGTAAAATTTACGTGAATCGAGAAAAATTTCTTAGGTTAAGAATTTTTCTACTCAAATCAAGAAGATAAAGTTCTTCAAAATTATTTATTGGATTCAAGTAAATTTTTTTTTCTGTGCGCCGTATAGCCAATTCAGCTAAATAGCAATCCCTCAGTTTTCTCGCGGTTAATTATTAAAATGACAGTCGTATTATTATTTTAGGCGTTAGATTTAGTTATATTTGGCTATATAGATCTTCTCGATAACAAAGTAGCTGCCTGTTTTAACGAAAGTGTATATATTTACAAGAGCGATTCGCTGGATATTTAAGTTAAAACATTGAATCTTTAAATCAGATAATCGGATTATTATTTTGAAAAAATACTACTTGAGGTTACGTTGAATAGTCAGTTTATTAATATTTTTTTTCTCCGTAAAGCCATCATGTAAAATTTAATATAAACATGAGAAATATTTCACATTATCGTGAGATTCTATAAATACTATAAATTAAATAATGTTCGAGTACTCGAAAATTAAAAATGTTACTATTTAAATTTATATATATTAAACTGTAAATGTAATAATTAAATAGATATCATGATGCATTAAAATGTACTAAAAAGCCATATTAAATGCATTTGAATTTCGTTGCAAAGTCAATTTATTCATACACAGTATATTATTTTTACATTTTTTAACTTTCATTAATGTTGTTATACTATCAAATAAATATTTGTCGGATAAAAGTAAAAACATTTGAATTACAAATTGAATTTTTGAGTTCAAACTTATTTATTAGTTTTCAGTTATTATATATTTGTTTGATCTTTTTTTTATTTTTTCAAGTTATTATTTCTATGAAATGTAGGCACCTTATAGATTATTAAAATAATATGAATATAATTGAAATGAGTTTTTACTTGAAATATAAAATTTTACGATTGCGTTTTAGTTTCGTATTTAATATAAAGTAGAAATAGTAATTAAGGTTCCGCCTCGAAATACGTAGGTAATTACAGAGCCATTACTTGAGATTGAATTTTCCTTTTTAAGTAATAAGTCTTTTATATTATTATTTTGTTATTTACAATTTTACATTTATATTTGACAGCTTGCGGTTATTTAGTGAAAAACTAACGAATTTATAGCAAATTTAAAAGTTTAGGAGCTCTAAAAAATTATTTTTATATCTTTTTACGTTTAATTTCTATAAATTTTTAGTAACATTAAATCTGGAAAGTTAGTTTAATTATTCATCGTTTCGTCATATGATTTTATTAAGAATTAAGATATAATCCGGTTTTTTTTTATCTTGATAAAATTAATTCACGCAAAATTAAAATACTTAAGCTTAATAATACTTTGCTAAACAGCACTTGTACTTTATTGATCTTTCAGTGATAGGTTATATGAAGAAATTTGTCAGCACTATACCATTTGTCAAATATCATTAATTAATTCAAATTATGGATTTAATTTTATCTTTGATAAATAAAAGATCAATTTTTTTGCTGTTTTATAGTTTCGCAATCATTTTTAATTTCATTTAAATTCCAAGTTAAAAAAAAACTCCGGTAATTATTTTAGTAGAATTCAAACAGACGTGCTAAAAAAACTCAAAAAATCGAGTTAAGTAACCAGTTCTTCTCTCAATTATATTTAACCAGATCTCGTCAGATAAAAACAATTTATAGATTTGAGAATATTATAATAAATCAGTCATGGTAAAACAAAATATTTTCAAAAATTCGCACTGATAATTTTTTTAACCCGTAGTGGTCATTATGGGTCTAGATGACCCCAGGCAATTTTTGAGTTGCTCTCGCTTCGAAGATATCATTCAAAATGGTATCTGTGGTGCCATCTATTATTGTTTAAAGATTTTTTGAGATTCATGGAAATTTACGATTTCAATTGCACAAATAAATATACTTTTTGAAAAACTCGACATGACACCACTTTTTTTTCAAAGTATGCGATATCCGGAGTAGAATCCCGGAGGTCATTTTCATTTATCTTAAAAAGTTTTTATGAAGTTTTTAGTAAAAAAAGTCAAATTTTTCGGAATTTGACTTTTTCGCATTTTTTTTAAAATTAAACAATTAAAAAAAAATTAAAAAACGATTGAGTTATTCAACGGAAGTGTTAAGAATTACTCTCATGTACGGCTCGAGTGAAAATATTGAAAAGAACGCAAGTAGCAACAATTTTTTCCGTGCATGGGGTCAACTAGACCCAGTATGACCACTACGTTATTTTTAAGAAGTGTGACCACTATGGGTTAAATTTCTATATAAGAAATTTTTTTCATAATAATTTAATTGTTAAAAAATAATTTCAGATGTCTGTTAATTTCAGTCTCATTCAAATTCACTCTGTCTTCCGGCGTATATCTTCAAAATATGAAAATTGATTAAAAAACAATACTACAACCATCATAATAAATATTTTAAAATTATTATAAAACTTCTGATGACAAGCATTGTAATTAATCATCCTTATAAACTAAACTGAATCGATTCAATTTATAAACTTATAAGTTAAAGAAGAATTTGGAATCTCATTTTTCAACTTCAGGATTTCTTGAACGTCAAATAAACGAAATTTTACAAAAATATAAAATACAATAGAACAAGAAGAATTACCTTTGGACTTTTGACCATTGGAAGCAACCACTGGCTCACGAATAACAATATTCTTGGCATCCTCACGTTTCCAATTGACGCGAGGTAGAGGCACGCCTTTTGCTCGGCACGTCAGCTTCACCTGTCGACAGTCATCAACGTTACTTAACTATACGGGGGTGAGGATGAGAGCACAATGAGTGAGACGCGACTGATAGAATGGAGGATGATGGTTGGTTGTGATGGTATCATTGATGCACGAAGAAGACAACGTTCTCTTACGTTTTAGAAGATAGTCAATGCATTGGTGTACATTTACTCTAATGTTACTTCAATATGTATATGTATATAATAACGACCTACAATGCTTATGTGTATACTATACTAAAGCTCGGTGTATGTATCTTACGGGTATTTGTGCTTCTGTCATCATCTATTGTCTATATAACGCTCGGAAATTGTACTAAAGTAGATATAACGGTGGGTAACGATCAAATCATGTTACTGTGACACAATTAAGTCCACTTGCATTAATTCAGCCCGGCTGCTTATTTTGTAAATTTTATCGGATAGATTTTGACAATGATTTTGTTTTTGTCAAAAAGGCGTATTCCAGTGAAAAATAAATTGAACTACCCTTACTAATTTTCTTACTGTTTGATTTTAAGTTGATCTAGTTTTCTAAATTTAATAAAAAAAAATAATTGTTTGGTTTTCAGAAAGAAATTAATTCATTCGGAAAGGACAAAAAAATTAAATTTTATTCAATTAGTAAAGAACTTTGATTTGATAGGTACCGGAACTTTACGAAATTTGTAACAATCAAAATTTTGCAAAGTAGTCTATGATTAGGAAATTCAACGATTTTAGCTTAAAAATACACAGTAAAAATTTTTTCGTCATTGTGTAGAGTGTTAAAAATTTGTGTGTTGAATATTACACTCTAGTATGTAGAATTTAACATTCTAGTGTGTTGAATTATTAAATCAATACATGAGAGTGTTAAATGCTACACACTAGAGTGTAATATTCAACACACAAATTTTAACATTCTACACAATGACGAAAAATTTTTTACTGTGTAGTTGAAAATTTTTGCGTGCAAAATTTGAATTAATTTTTAGTTTTTATTCAAAAATATTTGATCGAATCAGTTGAAATTAAGAAAAAAAATTACATGAAATTTTAATACTAAAAATTATGTTCCATCTATAGATAGATAAAAATTTAATTCGTAAAAAAAATTTTTAAAAATGTTATTGCTATAGTTAGAATTAAAATTTATTTTTAGCTTCCTGCTTTGAAAATTAATAATTAAATTTTCAAAAGTAGGAAGTGATAGATTTCGATCCGATTTTGAGAATGCGAATTTTCATCAGTTCTTCACGTTTTGAGGACTTAAGAATCCGTTGCAACTACTTCCGGCTGGACGTTCGGAAGTGTGTGTGTGTGTGTAAATAAAATTTTTTCATACGATAACTTTAGAATAAATCAACCGATCGAGGTGAACAATACGGCTTTCGAAAGTGTTCTTTGAGATTTCGAGCTGATTACATTTTGAAGTCAATCGGTCGAGCCGTTTCAAAGATATTTGAAAATTAAAAACCAACAAAAACAAAAAGCAAAATAAAATTTGTTTTATGCCGTAAGATGGACGGCGGAGTTCATAAGAAGGTCCACCTTAAACAAGCATGGAATGTGTTATCCATACATGCTTCAGAAAAATAACTCATTGTAGAAGTTTGCTTTTCATGGAAATAATTTTAATTGAGTGCATAAAATAGATTTTTCAAGTTTTTTCTAAATAACTTTCAAAATATTTGATTAATCAACTCCAATCTTCAAAGACACTTTTTTAACTTAAAAAACTGCATCGAATGCCGCCGAGAGAATTTTTTAAAATTAATTTTCCATAAATTGATTCACATATTTCAGCTTTTATACTGAGGAAAATGAATTTTTTTATAATAAACGTAATATTAAACTTTGACAAAAAATTCGATTCATATAAAAATATTTAATTTAATATAATTATCTTCGTTCTATATGGAAGCCAGTTCAGTTTCGTTTTTGCGTGTATGTGAATAAATACACTATCGTAAATTGATTTTGTTTATGTAAAATTTTATTTTCTACAAATTTATCTGTCTATATAATATATATGTAGGGTGCTTCATTTGAAACGACTATTTTTTTTTCTTACTCCATTGACGAAATATTGTTCTTTACATAGAAAAAAAAACTCTCACCAAAGAATAGTTCTTAATTTCAATTTTAAGTACTCGCTGGATGAATTTGAAGTTTTCTCATTTAAGTAACCCGTTAAAATAATTTCTTTTGCTTAAATTATCTATAGCATAGCGACATTTCATTATGTTCATTTGACCATGGGCGGAAGTTGTAGAGGGATCCTTCCTTTTTAAAAGCTCTGATAGATTATTTCCAATTTATGAGCTATCTCGCCAGTAAAAAATTATATATTCGATTTTTGCTCAAAAGTCGTGGTTTTTTTATTTTTTCTCGTAAACTATTGATCTGACACCAAAATTGCAAAGGAACTTTTTTGTAAAGAATTTAATTTACTGAGGAAAATGAATTTTTCTATAATAAACGTAATATTAAACTTTGACAAAAAATTCGATTCATATAAAAATATTTAATTTAATATAAATATCTTTTTTCTATATGGAAGCCAGTTCAGTTTCGTTTTTGCGTGTATGTGAATAAATACACTATCGTAAATTGATTTTGTTTATGTAAAATTTTATTTTCTACAAATTTATCTATCTATATAATATATATGTAGGGTGCTTCATTTGAGACGACTATTTTTTTTCTCACTCCATTGACGAAATATTGTTCTTTACATAGAAAAAAAAATTCTCACCAAAGGATAGTTCTTAATTTCAATTTTAAGTACTCGCTGGATGAATTTGAAGTTTTCTCATTTAAGTAACCCGTTAAAATCATTTCTTTTGCTTAAATTATCTATAGCATAGCGACATTTCATGATGTTCATTTGACCATGGGCGGAAGTTGTAGAGGGATCCTTCCTCTTTAAAAGCTCTGCACTGATAGAAGGATTTTTTGTATTAAATAATATTTGTTAATAGTTAACAAATCATTTATTAGAGACCACTTTTTAGTATTAAATAAATATTTCTTAGTATTTAAAATGATTTGTTTGTATTTAATAAATCTGATATTCATTTATTAAATATTAATAAATCTTTTTAAATACTAAGAAATATTTGTTAAGGACTAACAAATGGCTTCTAATAAATGATTTGTTAAATATTAGCAAATCTTTTTAACTATAAACAAATCCTTCTATCAGTGTGATAGCTTATTTCCAATTTATGAGCTATCTCGCCAGTAAAAAATTGTATATTCGATTTTTGCTCAAAAGTCGTGGTTTTTTTATTTTTTCTCGTAAACTATTGATCTGACACCAAAATTGCAAAGGACCTTTTTTGTAAAAAATTTAATTTTCTATAAGATAGATTGATAGCTGAACCCTTTCAATGAATTGCCTCTGAGATAAATTTAATTAATTACAAGAAAACAATAAATGACACTATTTTATCGTAATTTTTATACTTTTTAATAAAACAACAGTTGATAAAAAAAATTATAACATTGTATATTTTTATAATCAACCATTGTGATATCGTTTTAATGCCTAAATTTTTAAAATTTTGAATCATCTTACAAATATTCTAATAAATATAGTTGTTACATAGAATATATCCAAAATATATAGTCATACATAACTCCGGCACACAAAAAAAAAGTGGTATGTACTTTGGACCGGACCTACCTATTGAAATGAATATTGACCCACTGAATCCGAATTTCAAGTCTGTTTGACCCGGTCACCCTCCAATTTTGAGCATAATGCAAAAAACCCCAAAAAATTGCAAAAAACTGCACACAGCGATGAAAAATGTTGTGGACTCGGATCAAGTATGGTTCTTGTGTATTTCAATTTACTGAATCTAAATCTGATCATTAATTAGCCCAGTGCCACGTTAAAGTTTTAAAATTTTAAAAATCTCAAAAAACCAAAAAAATCAGAAAAATTGCAGTTACAAATATGAAAAAACAATCTATAAAACATGATTAAATACTTTTCTAGTATTTTTTCACGCATGAAATACAAGAGATAATAAGAAACGGAAGAAAAATTTACTGCGTAGATCATTTGAGAACAAAAGAGTTCGATACCAATGAAGTTTGAAATTCGAGAAAATCGTACTCTTTATTCTAGTTATACGTCATTTTTTATATATATTTTGTTGGTTTTTTGAGATTTTTTTTAATTTTAAAACGTTAACGGGGCAAGAAAACTTCAGATTCAAATTCAGTGGAACAAAATACATGAAAATCATACTCAATGTGAGTCGAAAACAATTTTTATCTCAATAACTTCAATTTTTCATGATTTATTGAAATTTTTTTGGGTTTTTCATTTTTTTTTTTTTTTTTTTTGCATATTTGGTCGGCTCACCAGACTAATTAACATTCAGATTTAGTTTCAGTAAATTGGGATATATAAAAATCATACTTGATTCGGGTCCAGAAGAATTTTTTCATTGCTGTGACTGCAGTTTATTGCAATTTTTTGGGGTTTTTTGCATTATGCTCAAAATTGGAGGGTGACCGGGTCAAACAGACTTGAAATTCGGATTTAGTGGATCAATATTCATTTCAATAGGTAAGTCCGGTCCAAAGTACATACCACTTTTTTTTTGTGAGCTGGAGTTATGTATGACTATATATTTTGGATATATTCTATGTAACAACTATATTTATTAAAATATTTGTAAGATGATTCAAAATTTTAAAAATTTAGGCATTATAACGATATTACAATGTGATGATAAAAATATACAATGTTATAATTTTTTTTATCAACTGTTGTTTTATTAAAAAGTATAAAAATTACGATAAAATAGTGTCATTTATTGTTTTCTTGTAATTAATTAAATTTATCTCAGAGGCAATTCATTGAAAGGGTTCAGCTATCAATCTGTCTTGTAGAAAATTAAATTCCTTACAAAAAAAGGTCCTTTGCAATTTTGGTGTCAGATCAATAGTTTACGAGAAAAAATAAAAAAAACCACAACTTTTGAGCAAAAATCGAATATACAATTTTTTACTGGCGAGATAGCTCATAAATTGGAAGTAAGCTATCAGAGCTTTTAAAGAGGAAGGATCCCTCTATAACTTCCGCCCATGGTCAAATGAACATCATGAAATGTCGCTATGCTATAGATAATTTAACCAAAAGAAATGATTTTAACGGGTTACTTAAATGAGAAAACTTCAAATTCATCCAGCGAGTACTTAAAATTGAAATTAAGAACTATTCTTTGGTGAGAATTTTTTTTTCTATGTAAAGAACAATATTTCGTCAATGGAGTGAGAAAAAAAAATAGTCGTCTCAAATGAAGCACCCTTATATATATATATATATATATATATATATATAATATATATATATATATATATATATATATATATATATAAATATAAGAGATTTCCACCTATGTTTTACTCATTACAATATCTCTGGAACCCTAAGGCGGAGAGACTTGACATTTGGTAGGAATATTCCCTTCGCCGAGTAAAGGTCAGCTAAGAAAGGATTTTACGAAATTCCACACGCAAGGGGTATTGCGGGGGCGTTAACAATGAAAAATTCCCGTTTTTAAACTATAGCTTCTACAGGCTCAAAATTTGGTAGGAATCTTTTATATGTGATGTAGAAATTATCTAAAAGAGAATTTTATGACAATCCACCTCTAACAAGGATTTCGGGAGTGAGTGTTAACAAAAAAAAATTTCGATTTCCAAAATATAGCCTCTACAGACTCTAAATTTTTTAGGAGTCTTTTATTTGTCATGTAGAGATCATCTCAAAACAGATTTTCATAAATTCTACTTCCGATAGGGATTGCGGGGGTGAGTGAGAATCTAAAATTACAATTTCCAAACTGTAATTTCTACAGACTCTAAATTTGGTAGGAACCTTCGTGTATGATGTTAAGTTCAACTAAGAATAGATTTTATCATATTCCAACTCCATAAGGGATTGCGGTGATGTTAACAATGAAAAATTCTCATTTTCAGATGAGACAATAGTTTCTATGGACTCGAAGTTTTGAAGGAATCTTTTATTTATATAAATGTAGAATTCATCTCGAACAGGATCTTATGAAATCCCACCCCCATATTGGAGTGCATAAGTGTTAATTGACAGAACCTGGTTGTGTCAGAGTGGTGAGTAGAAAAGAAAAAAATGTTTATTAAATAATGTCTACTAAATTTGAATATCATTTACTAAATATTTCCTTACGACAATCGTCTCTTTGGCAGCGAGGAAAAAGTCATTGTAATGTTTCGAAAACTCAACATTATGTGTGGTCATTCAGTCAACGAACTAAGAATTTTACATACATGTTATTTTTGCTGATCACATAACCGATGAATTGTTCTTATTTCGGGATCGCGGGTATGTAACAGATTAAATTGAATGGATTTTCTAAACACTTGATATGTGGAAAAGAAATTTGTCTACTTACTTTAATAGAATTCGTAAAAAATATGTACAATTAATTTTCTATAAAAAATTGATGTCACTGATAAAATTTTAATTAACAAAAAAATTCGTTGCACTTAAAGCTAGGCAGATTTAAACGTTAGTTATGAGACCTGCAATTATTTTAACTAAAACTTTCAATGCTCATTTCAAAATTTTTTTCTTCGTGTCAATTATTATTCAATTTTGTTATAAATCTACGGGAATGTTATTAGTGATTGCACATTGAAAGTTACAATTAATATTAGCGAAAATTGAAAGTTATTATTGAATGTTATTAGTGATTGCACACTGAAAGTTACAATTAATATTAGAAAAAAAAAATTCTTGAACCAAAAAAATAATTTGGAAGAGTTTCATTGTCTTGGATAAGACGAAAAATTCTTGAATCAAATTAAAATTTAATCAAACCAAAAAAATTTCTTAGTTTAAGAATTTTTCCTCTCAAATCAAAAAGATGAAATTCCTCAAAATTATTTACTTGATTCAAGTTAATTTTTGTTTCTGTGTATCAACTTCAACAGTAGTTCTTATTACTTCGTACAAAGTTAAGTTAATTAAATACTTGATTATTTCATTTTTAATATTTGCCGGTCTCGACTAATATAGAGAATAATAGGTAGGGAGCCGGTGAGAATTTAGGTATGCGATCTGCTCATTGCTGCTGATTACACAGAATGAAGTTTACTTCGGTACGATACTAGTAAAGTACTTCATAAATCTAGATAGCTCTGTGTTTGTGAAAGGTCGAATTTCTAAATTACAAAAACAAAAGAGCTCTTGTAAACAATGTGTTTATGTCTGCAAATTGTAACACGTAAACTTCAAATGAATTTTAAGTCACTCATACAAGTTGCAGACATTGGAATTTTTTTTTTTTTATTATTTAGAATTTCTTAATCGTAAAAAAAAATAATCAATTAAATGATGTGCTCATCCATATATTTTTTTCTATGTCATCGTTATGATGGTTAATAACTATAAATGAATAACTATAAATGAAGTGCAGACATTTTTGATGCTGGGTTTTCAATTTAACGCTAAGAAAGTCGAAGATTTGAAATTTAGTTTTCACTAGATCTGTACGTCTGTACGTCGGTAAGTCTGTACGTCGGTATGTGTGTGTGTGGGGGGGGGGTATGTATGTGTGGATGTATGTAAACCTCTCATAACTTTTGAACGGTTTGACCGATTTTATCGCGGTTGGTGCCATTCGAAAGGGTATGACTGAACTTAGATTTTGAATATAATTTGGACTGATTCGGACCAGTAGATTTTGAGAAATCTCAAAAAAACTACGAAAAAAAATTTTTTCAAATGTTTTTTTGAAATAACTTTTAAACGGCTTTACCGATCGATTCCAAAACTAATCAGCTCTTAACATTAAAAAACCACATCGATCGCCACAAAGTCGGTCAAAATCGGTTGATTTGTTCGTGAGTTATCGTTGAAGAAAGAAAACCGAAAAAAGTATTTATTCGGAATTACTCCAAAGTTCCTAGTTCGATCAAATTCAACTTGAAGATTATTTGTGAGACTTAAAAAATTGCGTCGAACACCGCTAACCGCGTAAAAATCGGTTCATTCATTCAAAAGTTAGTGGAGTTTAAAAATTAAAAAAATAGTGTTTTATTAAGCTTCTATCAGACTTTTGAGCTCGAAGAGCTTAAAAACATAGAAAAGCTATCTCTTCGAGCTCGGAGAGCTCAAAATAACATATAAATTGTATTTTTGAGCTCAAAGAACTCAAAAACGTAATAAATGCAATTTTGAGCGCTCAAGTATAGAATGAGCGGGGATGGCTTTTTGGGTCGACCGTTTTCATAATTTTTTACTTTCCCGCTAAGAAAATTGAAAATTTTCAAAAATCGGGAAGTTCTTGGTTTTACCCCGTTTTTCGAAAATCGAGTTTTCAACGGATGTTGACGTTTTGAGGTCCTAGGAAGCCTCCCCGAATGTTTCCGCGGTGATGTCCGTATGTCTGTATGTGTGTGTGTGTGTATGTGTGTGTGTGTGTGTGTGTGTGTGTGTGTGTTTTTCCTTAGGGGGGGGAATCCTTTTTACGGATTCTAGGCATAGCTGTTTGGCCTGGATATGTGGCGACTCGACGCAGCGTCATACTAAAACTCGACGCTGACGGTCCTACCCACTAAACCTTAAACCCCTTTCTCTTCTATCCTCTGATCCCCCATGGTAACGCCGTAAGGCATTTCTTCGCGGGGGGAGGAATTAGCTGCCGCTCTTCCTTCTGGTGGCTAAGATGTTATTTCTTCCTTCTAGATGTGTGTGTGTGTGTGTGTATGTGTGTGTGTGTGTGTGTGTGTGTGTGTGTGTGTGTGTGTGTGTGTGTGTGTGTGTGTGTGTGTGTGTGTGTGTGTGTGTGTGTGTGTGGCGATCCAAAGAGTATCATTGCCATTAAATTTCGTGAGAATTTGAATCGATTCGGTTCGCTAGACTTTGAGAAATCTCAAAAATAAAATTTCCAAAAAATCGTTTTCTTAGAATAACTTCAAAATGGCTCCATCGATGACTTCCAAAAACTATTCCGCTCTCAAGTTTAAAAAACCACGTCGATTGCCACCAGTGTGTGCCTTTAGGGATGGCCTTTAGGGTCAACCGTTTTCCATATTTTTTTGAAAAAAACAAAACGACTTTTGATTGATTCATCTTTTAATCTTTCCGTTTTTCCTCTACTTCAACGTCTTCCATACAAGGGGGTTCAGCAAATTCAGTTCTTTCATCCATCCAACTTTATACTACAAGGTTACTATATACAGATCTAAATATGCCGCCACCACGCGGATAAAATATTAAGTTTTATCTGGCGGGATCAATTTCGAAATTTTTTACTCAGTAATATCTGCAACGTTACAATATAAACTGGAAACGTCTGGCTTATATATTTTTATATTTTTTAGGCATAAATTAACCAATTAGTCAAGTTGCAGATATGAACAAATAATTTAATTGAATTATTTTTCTTGCATTTTAAAAAATTGATAACTTTTAATTTCAAAAAAATTAAGGCTGCAGAAATTGATATTTATGATTTTAAAAATCAGAAGTAAATTATTATCAAAGTCTGCAAAATGAACACATCATTTGTTTACATTTGAGCAATTAATTTAAAAACAAAAATTGATAACTTATTGATGCAGAAATTAATATGTCTGGGACTTGTATATTTAAACTATAACTAGCCAACTGTACATTCTGCATTAACGGCAGACGTGAACAGATCATTTAAATCAGGTCTTTTTTTTTGTTATTTCATACTAATATCAATTAAAAAAACAGCGCAACTCAAACTGCAGAAATGAATTTTTCAGTTTGACTTACTGAAAAGTAACTAATTTATCACTTCTGCACGATGAGCCGATCATTTAAAAAAAAAGTGCCACTAGCTCTCTAACTATAATAACATGTAATAAATATAGATTGAATGCGTTGTCTGAAAATAGGAAAATTTAACTATATTATGAAATAATAGAGGTTACCATTGTCAATATTCACAAAGTACTTTCTCTCTGAGTTATATATAGTAAATGTTTCCACAGTTTCACCGAGAAAAAGTAATATTTTTATGAGGAAAATTTTTTTCATCGAGTTTTTTAACACAACCACGTATCTTCATCTTTGAAGGTTAACAGTTGCAACTGAAAAATAAATAATTAACTTTAAATGAATTAACAAAGAAATTGTAAAATATAAAAATTATTAGTGCAATATACGTTTAAGAAATTTCCATTAATTTTTTATAAAACATTTTCTACGTCATCTCAAAATTCGTCATTATTGAAATACGAGATTGCGTTAGAAAATTCTCGGCGTATCGAAGATAATTCTTGTGTCTAAAAATCAATAAATTTAAATAATTCAATTCAATAAATTACTAAACCAAGAAATTCTTGCTTGGATAATAATTTTCGGTCTCTCAGTGTATTGGTAGGTTATTTGTTATGAGAAATTTTGTTCAATGAAATAGATGAAAGTAAAAGAAACGACAGCAAAAAGTTACAAAAAATTGGAAAAAAAAAAAAAAAAAAAAAAACGTAAATTTAATAATTCGTAAAAACAAATTAAAGCAGAGAAGAAAATTAAACAATAATTAAAACGATTCAATCAAACGAGAAGTAGAAAATTACATAAAACATAATTTTATAATATAGTGAAATATAAGTGTATTTATACAAAAATCAGATTATTAATAACGAAGTGAAGTTATTTATTAAAATGTAAAAGTTTTATTAATTATGTTAGTTATTTTCTTTGATTACCTGACTACCTTCACTAACCATGACGTCCCCTGACGTCTCATTAGTCACAAAGTCCGGTGGTACCTCGATGGAGAGCATTCCAGTCTGCAAGAAAACGGTCGGAAACTGTGAAAATGTCTTAGCAAGTAAATTTTAATTGAAGTTACAACATCCTGAAACTCTAGTAAGACACGAGCAAGCTCTATAAGTGAGCATGAGCGCGAGTAGGATGGAAAATATAACTCCGACGAAGCCGTTGACGAAAGAAGATGGAGAAAATACCGTCAGTTGGAAATGGGAAAAGATCTCGTCTTCGTCTTCGTCTTGGGCTTCTCTTCGGTATAGCGCTATACTGACTACCGAGTTGCCTTTGAAATACGTGACATAAAGAAAAACTATGGAAATGGTTTCTCCTCCTATTCTATCCATAGCGTGCCGTGGCAGTGGCAGTGGCAGTGGCGCCCACCTAATAGAGAAAACTCACCCACATTGAAGTGAATGAATATCTCTCGCCTCCGCCTCAAAAAGCCTATACCGCTTCTACTCTATCTCCTTTACATTAAAGTCACTCCACACTATTCCTTTCTCCCTTTTCCTTCTCTTTCTAACCCAAGAGTATGTTTTTTTTATTCTTGTTTCACTTTTTTTATTCACCTTGTTCAGTCTGCTCAATTCCCTTTCATTGATAAAGTCCTTGGCTTTCGCCACGTAACTCTTTGGTCATTGTACATCTATCAGTCACCTTCTTAAGTACCACCGATGAATTTTAAAGAGACTTGTTATTTGAATCATAAAAAAAATATTTTATTTTCTATCCTGGCAAAAACTATTTTATTCATTTTTTGATATATAAGTTTATTGTAATTCTGCTTCTATTCATCATACAATCGCTATCGATTACTCTTGAACGTTAAAGCGTGAATTTTATTTCAAACTTAGGTGTATAAATTTTTATAAAAAAGCTGATTCTATCCAGCAAGTCTTCGAGTTTCGTATAATAAAAAATTCAGATTTTTAGGACTCTAGGAGAGGATAGCGTAGTAATTATAGGAATTGGAGCTACATTTGTAATATTTTCAGTTAAAATCATACAATTTTTAAATCATTTAGACGATTGAAAATTTGAAAATTTCATTCGAATTTAATTTGTTCGACTTTTTAGAAAATTAAAAATGAACTTAACTTTATATTTATGCGTGATAAAAACTCTCAAGGTACTGAACATAAAATTGAATGATTGTTTTAATCAATAAAAAGTTGGCAATTATCGAAAGTTGGTAGCTTATCATTCTCATAAAATAATTTTCTGACATGGCCATATCAGGCTATCTATGAAAATCATAAAATAATTTCTCAATTTTTTATTTTTTATAGAAATTTACACGGAGAGAAATTTATAGGAACCTTTCCAAAAAATTATGGGAATGGTTCCTATAATAAAATGATCATTATAGGCATCAATCCTATACTCATTATAGGAACCATACCCATAGTTTATTGGAAACGTTCCTATACAATAATGGAATAGCTTCAATATATTATGGGAATGGTTCCTATAATATTATTGGAATGGTTTCTATACTATTAAAGGAATGGTTCCTATAATATTATGGGAATGACGCACATAATAATAGAAAAAAGTTTATTTTCTTAATAATGAAGCAATCACTTCAAAAATATAAAGTAATTATTATATATTTTTTTGCTAATAAATTTTTTTTTGTAAATAAAAATTGATCTTTCACTAGAGCGAAAAAATTCCTTTTTCATAATTTTTATTCACGTGTGTACTTGATCTTAAATTGTTCATTCCAGCTCAATTATTATTGTGTTAAATAATATTGAAAAATATTGTAGCAATTCTAAAGTTTCTCAAATAAAAGGGATATTTTCTCACTATACAATTAGAGGAGGAAAATAGATATAGAAATTCATTATTTATTTTTACAATTTCATTTTATTTTTAAAGCAAATTATTTATTTACAATACCATACGTTGAGCCGTGAAAACATGTGAAAATTTGGAATTTCAAAACCATTGAAAATTTTATTTTGTTTAAGAAATTTTTTTTTTTTCTAGTAGAAATTTTTTTTTTTCTTTAATTAATTTTATTTTAATTTACAAGCATGTATACCATTAAAGATTAAAAAACTATCAACTGCTACAACTGATTAATTTAATAATAATAATAATAAATATTATTACTGATAACTTTTTTGTCAATTTATATATTATAAAAAAATAATCATTCAATCAAAAAAAAAAATAAATTCAGTTAAAAATAATTAATTAAATACCACAGTTGTGTGAAAAAAAATTACTCCAATATTATTAGGCATCATTCCTATAATATTATGGAAACTATTCCTATATATTATGGGAACCATTCCTATATATTATGGGAATCATTCCGATATTACAGTTATAATTATCGGTATCGTTCCTATAATTATAGGAACGATTCTCATAATTATAGTAACCATTCCCATAATTTAAGTATTCGCTCCTAAAATGGAATAGGAAAATATTTCATTAAAATTATAGGAATGATTCGAAAATTAAGGTAAATTTTTTTTTTTGTGAAAAATAATTTTCGAATTTCTTTGTTTGTCGTTTTTTTTTTATTCGAATTTACTGATGAGCCGAGGCAAGTTAAGTGCAAAACAAAAAAAAATCAATTTTTAATTTTTCTGAAAATTGCAGCACGATAATGGATAAAATCTTATTCCTTTAATTTTTTCAAAATTTTGATTACTCGGGGCGAAAAAACTACTGAATGGATCGATCTGAAAATTTACAGGGTTCTTAGTGGTACATTGAGGTGTAAAAATTCTTACAATGTCTAGCTTCCCCGTTGATATTTGTTAAGATACAGTCGATCAACCAAAATAAGGGAAAAAGTCACTTTTTTCAACTTTTGTTAAAGCGGTACCGTACACCGATAAGATTTTTTTTTCTGAAATTTTGTTATGGGATTTCATTGGGAATTTCTTCCAGTTTGTAAAACTGTCCTTTTTTTGCTGTGCGATTATTGGTTGCAGAGATATTGATGGTTAAAGACATAAACGTCCTTTTTCGTCTAATCTCGGATATCTCCGCAACAAATGGTCGTATCAAGCTAAATAAAAAATGCAATTAAAGCTAAATAAATAGACTATCTGTTCCATAAGGTCGCTTTGTCTGAAAAAATTTTTCGGAGCCCATAGAGTGAAAAAAAAAATTCAAAAATTTGGAAATTTTTTTTTTCGCTCTATTTCTTCGAATCATGTTAAAACCGTAATTCCTAAAAAATTTTGACCTCAAGATCTAAAAACTAGAGTCTCAGAGCTTCAAAATCCATTTTTTATTTTTGCGATACGATCATTTTTCGCTGAAATACAGCCCGTCAAAAATTTAAAAAAAATTTGCGTTTTTTTTCTATTCCCTTTATTTTTGTGAGTAGTGTATATGAAGCAACATCAGAAAATTTTTTCGCAGATTCTTAGTTCTGAAAAACATTTCAATAAAACTAAAAAATAAAAAATTGAAAAATTT
The DNA here is from genome assembly GCF_020080835.1 of Cotesia glomerata. NCBI lineage: Eukaryota > Metazoa > Arthropoda > Insecta > Hymenoptera > Braconidae > Cotesia > Cotesia glomerata. Next base: position 21,817,849 of record NC_058159.1, on the reverse strand, counting down.
GTCACAGAAATAAAGTATTTTCCCTTAGCAAAGGATTAGAGTAGCAGAAAAATGTTTATTATTAAAAGTTGTTTAAAAAAGTCTAAAGTAGTACAGCTGTCGTATTACGCATGTAATTATACGAAAGTCATGTCGTCGAGAAGGTCACAAAGTGAATGAAGGAGAATGAGGGAGTGAGGAGGACAAAGAGGCAGACGCAAGCAGTGAACTTCAATCATTATAACTAAGTTGTCTTGTTGGCTCTATCTTGTCTCCTGGTTTCTCACACAGGAGGTGGCTGGTTGTACTCTTGAAATACCGCTGTAATAAGTGAACACGCCACGGCATCTTGGCTAGGAGCCTTGAAATATTGAGAGTTAGGGCGCTCAAAAATTCTCGAGAGACATCAAGCTAAATTATTTTACCTCGCGCTTTATTTTCCTCAACATCCTAGATACAACATCTGACATCTCTCACAGAACACACAGTCACACAGTCCTTTATTATATATGCACATCCCCTGTGTTGGTGGCACACTTGAAAATGTACAACACATGTACCACCGGCAAAGTCGTAAAGTCACTTAACTTTATTTCTCTATTTACCAACGGGTTCAACTAATACGAGCGAGCGTTTATGAAAATTGAATTTACCAGAAAGAATTCGATAGTAATATGTGCAAACAAGTGTACTTTATGCTGCTGCTGAAGACGAGGGCGTTGTTACAGCAACCACCGCGTAACGAGGGTGTCAAGGATTAACTTGTACTACGCCTATTTTCAGTAGTGAAACTTGTCGAGCTGCTTTATGCCGAGTCGAGTAAGAGAGTAAAGTCCACGCACTTCTCCATCACTAACTCGAGTGGTTACCTCTAACTTTTGCTAACTCTGTTACCTCTTTAAGAGGTTCGTTAGTTTTTAAATATATATTATTTATTAATAAACTCTGCTGACTAACTTTTCCAACATTTACTCTTTCACTTACATTTAATTCTTCGGTTCTTAATTTTAATCAATTAAAATGCAGTCTTCGTCTCTTTCGAACATTTTATAGTCTATAAAACTAATAAATCCTTTATAAAGTAAGGTAAAAGCCCCAATATATGATCATGTACCAGTATATGAGCACTCCATGTATTTGTATACCTATATTTGTGAATATAGATATACAAATACATGGAGTGATCATATACTGGTACGTGATCATCTATTGGGGCTTTTACCTTAATATTCTGAATTGCCGGTGTTAGATCTGAAAAGATGATTTTCTTGAGTATTTACTTGAAATTTATGATCAAGAGGATTTATTAAGCTAATAATACAAGTTATAAATTATTAATAGACCGATTTCATCGAATAATTGAATCCTCTACTTAGAAAAAGAACCTCTGATTTCTTGACATCGTGATATCACGTTTATCTTCGATCTATGTCTCAAACTATTGAGATTAAGTGCCACAAAATCATTGAAATCTCTAATCCGCTTAACTTTTAGGTCACTGATTTTATTAATTCGAAGAATTTATTTATATTAATTCGTTCGAGCAGATCAGGCGCATACGTAGAAATAATTTAGATAATTTAAAAAGTAATTTCAGAAAACATCAAAAGGAATACGAATTTATAATTTTATAACTTTAATTATGGAGTTGGAAAAAATGACTGGAAGTTGATTCTCGTGAAAAAATTCTCCGACATAGCCGGATATCATTGTTGATAAGTGAATGATGTCCTGATATGAAAATTGGCCATATTAGGCCTCATAATGTCACATAAGCTTATATACAGAGTGTCCCAGAAGTAACAGACGCCATTGTAGCATCTGATAAACAAAATAATTTTGAGACGAAAAGTCCTTAGCCATTTTTTAATCAGACGCATAGATAATTAATTATTAATTAAAATAACGTCCTTTTATGTGTTAGAGAGAGAGCACTAGTGTCAAGTCAAGTGCGTTCCAACGAAGATGCTTGCACGTGTGAATGTGTAAGTAAATATGTGTGACTACGTTAGCTATAGAAACTAGTTAGTCATATAGTTAGTTGTGTCTTTGTTTGGCACATACTTTACTGGACACTAGCGCTCTCTCTCTAACAAATAAAGAGACGTTATTTTTAATTAATAATTAATTATCTATGCGGTTAATTGAAAAATGGCTAAGGACTTTTCGTCTCAGAATTATTTTTTTCATCAGATGCTACAATGGCGTCCGTGACTTTTGGGACACCCTGTATAGTTTTTCTACGAAAGATAGCATTAAAAATCTCCGACAGAGGGTGTTTAGTTATGTACCTTAGTTTTTTATAAGTTATGAAAAAATTGTACTGTACTCTTAAGTTTACTCATGTTTTTAAAATATTCGACAGACTTTAACAAAGACGTCATAAAACTTAAAATTCGGAAATTTATGACAGTCAAACTCAAGTAGTTGCCATTGTCAAATAATCCCTTTAATTACTTAGACTAACCTTCAACACAAACGGACAAATTTTACAACCCATCTGTTTATCAGATGGCGACCAGACTTTTCCAACTTAGCAATCTTCTCACACTTAGTTTAAACAAACCTTCTTTAAATAAATAATACTCTCTCCAGAATCCTTTCATTTAACAACAATTCCCCAACTCCAGTTATTTTCCACCAACCAAAAACGGAAATACCCTTCCCAAAATTGCACTCTCTGACTGACGATACTTTGACTAAAAATCGAACAAGACAGTTACTGATAAAACCTCTGACCACGCTCGCCGAGCGCCTTATATCTGACCTTTACCGACTTTTGTACCGATCAAATTAATGTAAAAGTATAGTCAGTTCTCAATTTAATAAATCAATACAAAAACGAAATATTTCTGATCTTTTTAATTAAAAATCACAAAATTCTTGTTAAATTATTACCAAAGTAATTTGCAAGAAAACAGAGGGCACATGATCGCGAAATTCTCTCCTTACAAGAGAGTGGAATTTTCTGGTATGAACTTCTAAAAGGACAATAGTATTTTTAGCCTCCTAAGGAATTTATTTGACATTGGTTTTTATAAAAACTATAGTTTAATCAACTACAAAACCAATTGCACGCCTCATAGCGCGAAGCGCGTGAGGTTGTGCTTTATACTCGACTCGTCAAGTTCAAGCAATTTTGTGATATTTAAATGCCTCTATCACAAGCATACTACACTTATACAATGATATAAGTAGATGTACACCGAAAAAACACTTGAATTAAACCATCTTTTAATTTCTATAATCATTTTAAGTTGCTATTTTGAAAAAAAAAACGTTATGAAAAAAATTTTACGTGGACGTCCGGATGTCACCCCATTTTGGATGTACCAACGATTACTCCCGAACAAATTGATATTTCAAGACCGGACCTTTTTTATTAGTTTAAGAATTCGATGAACTGGGTCCGTATTTCATATCAGTGGCCTAGTTTACGTATTTTTTTTTTATTGAATTTTTATTAAAATTCACTACGATACAATCGTACAAAGCCAAACGAACTTTTCTTATTTGTCACGTGAAAACTATGGCGCCACTTGATCAAGTTAGATTTTTTTAGACTGCGTGCGCATATGACAAGAAAAAAGGGCGCCGATGTTTAAAAAAAAAATAAAAAATACTCTGTAAGAAATTACTTAATTATAATTTTTTTTTTTTTTTAATCAATTACACAATTAATTGTTTTCTTAAAAAATGAATGAGCGTTATGAGGCGTGCACTTTTGGATTTTCCGAACTTTTTATGATTACTACGACATGGTAATTTACGTACACATTTCTAAAAAAAAAAAAAAAAAAAATAAACTATTTTTTCATTCTTATACAAAGCTTGATACAGCTGTAGTAGAAAATTTTTTCACGGCTAAATTAATAATCAAAGAAAAATTTTCTTTGAAGATATACCTATATTTTTTCATTTATAGACCATTGGATGAATGTATTCATTAGAAAAATATAACTTACAATTTAATGTATTTTTTGGAACATACATTAATCTCAACAAAAGATATATAGATAATAAACACCCGCATAAAAGTTAAATCTGATTCTGGGCTAGTTTGAGAAATAAAACGGTAGAAAGACTTGACGTTGAAATTAGAGTGGGTCGGCTAGTATTCTTGGCTTTTACGAAAACGAAAAGTAATTGGCCCATCGTAAAAGAAAAATTGAGATAGCATCCTACTTGAGAAAATGATGAAAAGCGATACTTCTGTAAATCTTACCGGGTAACTATCAACTATTAAATGGTCATCCGATAAAAAATAATATAATCAATTAGTGATTAAATAATAAAAATAACTATAATTTTATGTCATGCAAGAAAAAATTTACCAGATACAAAGCGCTACAGTTGTTACTTGTTAAGCATTTGTAGGTTGTAATCGATCGAACAGCTGTAACATTGCCAATTAGTTACTTTAAGGTGCTTGCAGTCGGCTTACGGCATTTGGTATCGGAAATGTAACGCCGCGAACGGTGTACCGCGTACGCAAGAGGACGTAAAGCTCCTAGTATGCTGGTATGCTGGAAGCAAAGTACAGTGAGAACGACACGTATAACGATAAGTAGAAAGAGAAAGATAATATAAAGACTTCAGTAGGAAGATAGGGAAGGAAAGGCGCTTAGCTACTACTGAAAATGTTGAAAAGTAGTAAACGGCTAAACGCGTCAGCCAGCCACCTGCGTCTCGCGACAAACTTTGGCCATTCCTTTCGCGGTTACTCGTCATTGTTTTATAATTCTGTGCTACGTATAAACCCATAGCGATAAATAAAACTGGAAATACTTATAAACTAAATAAACATCATTACCAAGTATTTTTCTTCACATAAATCTTCCTTTTATTATTGTTATTTTTTAAGTGTTACTTCAAAAAATAATTTAGTCTAAGGTTATGACATCACTATTGCTGTTGAAAAATAATTTATTGCTTCCCGTGAAAAATTTTTCTGATACACTGTAAAAAATCCGGAGTGAATCGGGAGTGAATTTCACTCCCATTTCACTCCCATCACTCGGAGTTCCGGAGTGAAGTAATTAATCACTTCGCGTAGGGAGTGAATCCGGAGTTTTTATTTGCGGAGTGATTTCAGAGTGATTTCGGAGTGATTTCGAATTTCACTCCGAAAAACATCCGCGTTCGGAGTTTTTAAAATAAATAAAATAAGGATGAATTTTCGTTCTACAAAAAAAATCTCAAAATTAATCTTTATATATATATATATATATATATATTTCTTCTGTGCGTGTGTTTGTCACTGAACTCCTCCTAAACGGCTGAACCGATTTTAATGAAATTTTTTGTGTCTTCCGGTGGATTCCAGAATGGTTTAGATTCACAATTCAGTCCACGAGAAAATGTTTATTTAATAGATTTTTTATTTATAAATTGTTGTTGACCTTGACTACTCACATGCACTTTTCATATATTTTATAAATATCATATATATAAGATATATGAAAAAATTCATGTGGGTACTCAAATGAAAAGTCTCGATGAGTATAAAATCATAATGGACTTATATTTATGAAAATGTTAATAATTAACGAATGATAATGTATTTTGTTAACTAATGATGTTTTGAAGGATATAAGCTCATCCCGATGTTACACTCATCGAGTTCTTTCATTTGAGTACCCACATAACATTTTTTATTTATTTTATATATATGGTATTTGTGAAATATATAAATATATAAAATATATCAAAAATGCATGTGGGTACTCAAATAAAAGCTCTTGATGAGTATAAAATCAGAATGGGCTTATATTTACGAAAATGTTAATTATTGAAGAATGCCCATTGCATATTGTTAACTAATGATGTTTTTAGCTATACAAGCTCATTCCTAAAATTTCTAAATTTAAGACGTGTGTACATGACAACGTCTGTCGGGTCCGCTAGTATATATATATATGGGTCATTCCACCAAATAAGAACATTTTTACGGGGCGACCCTCGCGGATTATGTTTAAAATTTATGGAGGTGTTCTCTATCATAAGACAAAAATTCCCTGAGAGTTTTAGCTCTTAATACGCAGCGGTCTTGAAGTTATGATTTTTTGAAATTTTGGAAAAAATTTTTTTTCAACTTTTTCGTCAATTTTTCTGATATGAAAAACATTTTTAAACAAAATCGACAAACATTGTATTTTGTAGGAAAAATTCTCGGCTTTTGAATGAAAATATTTATTTTTTCATAAACTCATCAGAAGACCCTTAAAAATCGAATTAAAGTGGAAAAATTGATTTTTTTCGGTGTGCAGCCCAAAATTCTTCAAATTTGAATTTTTTTTCTGAAAGCTGAGAGTTTTTTACACAAAATATAGCGTTTTGCCGATGTGCATATTTTTTGTTTCGTCACAACGTAATAACTAGTTTTAGTACAATTATAGAGAATGTCAAATACACAAGTACCTTCTAACATCAATTTTACATTTTGATGAATAGTACAAATACATACGACATGTGTAGTTCGATTTCCATCACAATCCTTCACAGATTTAAAATCTTTCATGCCCGCTAATTGTTTTGAGTTTTCTTCGCTTTCATAAAAATCAATGACAAGTTTTTTTACATCTAACTTAAGCAGCTGATTGCCTGGAACTTTTGTGGGATTCAAAGTATCAGTAGTCATTTCACCAGAGTCTAAATCAACATTCTCAGATTCACTGATATCATTTTTAAGATTCAGTACAATTTTTCGAGAACAGTTGAATTCAGATGCTATACGACTGACTTCCCAACTGTCTGGTAAAATTGAAAGCAGCTTCTTTTTTATTGATCTGTAAAGCAAACGATCGATCGTATTAATATTAAAAAATGAAGATATTTTAAAATTATCGATTGTTAATAAAATATACTTGTCACTTTCAGCGTTATATAATTTCTTCACTTTAGCTATCATGAAACAATGATCTTGATTAATCTTTCTGTAGGTAGATTCAGGTACTATTCCAAATTGTGATTGGAACTTATTCTCTAGGGCAGCATAGCTCTCATCAAGTTTTTTTACTCCATAATTTTTTTCAGAATATAACCTTACATTAAACGCATAGAAAAATAATTAAGTAAGCTTTCACTCAGTAAATGAAAAACTTAATCAATAGAAAATTTTTACCTGTCTTTTTCAATAAGAGGAATTTTCAAAAATCGCTCTAAAGAATGATCATTGTAATCACATAGATTGTCGCGAAAATTACTGACAGTTCGAGATAAACTGCTTCCTTGAGTACAAATTTCAGCTGATATACTCAGACTTTCAACACTAATTTGACTTGAAATAATTTCCTCTTCCTCTGATGCCGGCGGAATATATTCTTTGACACGGAGTCGACAACGCACACATAACATTGAAGTGTCATCTAAGTCAGGAAATTTCCAACGATCTTCGTCGGGAAATTTTCTTAAATCTTTAACTCCTTTTTTATCTATAAGTTTCGTTTAATTAGATGTCAAAAGTCAATATTAAACACAAGGCCATTAATTTAATTGGTTCTACGTAGAGGTTATATATAAGAGGTCAAGTGCACTGTATTAGTTACTTACGTGACTCATTGAATGGATTACAACAATTTACTGACCGTATACGTTTACTCATGGCGATGAAATATCAAAGTAACGCAATAATTATTACTTAAAAACTTGAGCAATTATATTTTTGTTAAGAACAAACGATACGAAAAGAAATCGCTCAAGAAAGAATCACAAAATGAAAGTAAATAGAGGGAGTTGTGAGCGCCATCTGCATGATAAGTGACGAAGTATAGACTCATCTTTTAAGCAGGTGGTTCAAAATTTCTGAGTACTATAATTTTAGTATTAAAGAGAAAATTATATTACTATTCTGAATTATATTACTGCATAGTGAATCTAACATTTAATTTAATTGTGACGAAACAAAAAATATGCACATCGGCAAAACGCTATATTTTGTGTAAAAAACTCTCAGCTTTCAGAAAAAAAATTCAAATTTGAAGAATTTTGGGCTGCACACCGAAAAAAATCAATTTTTCCACTTTAATTCGATTTTTAAGGATCTTCTGATGAGTTTATGAAAAAATAAATATTTTCATTCAAAAGCTGAGAATTTTTCCTACAAAATACAATGTTTGTCGACTTTGTTTAAAAATGTTTTTCATATCAGAAAAATTGACGAAAAAGTTGAAAAAAAGTTTTTTCCAAAATTTCAAAAAATCATAACTTCAAGACCGCTGCGTATTAAGAGCTAAAACTCTCAGGGAATTTTTGTCTTATGATAGAAAACACCTCCATAAATTTTAAACATAATCCGCGAGGGTCGCCCCGTAAAAATGTTCTTATTTGGTGGAATGACCCATATATATTAGGGTGTGCCAAAATGTAACTTCCGTGGAGAACCTTTTAAAATTGGAATTTTGAGTTCCACTTTTAACAGGGGCTGCGTTTGGGCATTTCCTGAGATATTTTGGTGTGAGACGATGTATTTGATTTTCATAGAATTTTTTAACAGAAGCTTAGTTTGGGCATTTCCGGTGAAAATTCAAAATTTGGCTGGAAGTACCCAATTAAATCTCCTGTTAAAAAATTCTATGAAAATCAAATACACCGTCTCACACCAAAATATGTCAGGAAGTGCCCAAACGCAGCCCCTGTTAAAAGCGGAACTCAAAATTCCAATTTTAAAAGGTTCTCCATTGATGTTACATTTTGGCACACCCTAATATATATATATATATATATATATATATATATATATATATATCACCCGAATATATAAAATATATACATATTTTTTTTTGACAATTTTTAATTATAATTATTTTATAAAAAAAAATAAATAAAAACATTATAATAATAATTAAAATGAAATATTATTAAAAATAATAGATTAAATTTTTAATAATTAAATATAAAAAGGGTTTATAAAAATATTTTCTTTACAAAAATTTATTTATTTCTAAATTCATTTATTTTGGGAGTGAATGCGGAGTGAATTTTATTATTAATAAAAATTAACTCCTTCTCGGAGTAAATATCACTCCCGCTGGGAGTGAATCAATTAAAAATCATTCACTCTTCATTCACTCCGCGTTCACTCCGCAAATTTTTTACAGTGTATGGTTATGTGAAGCTATTTATGAGAATAAAAAAAAAACGAATTTTAATTTTTCCAGAAATGTGTACGTCGATTTACGTATTTAATTGAAAAAAAAAAAATAAATAAAATTCGTTTAAGAGATGATTAACCTAAAAATCAATTTTAGATGAGGTTTATAGGAAAGTAAGAAATGTTTTTTTTTTTTTTTAATTATTATCTTAAAATTCAACTCTCTTGTTAGGAAACGATTCAGCGATCATGCGCCCTCTGTAGAAGATTTTCAAGACTATACCTTTAGTAAAAAATTATATATAAGCATATATCTGATATGTTCAATATATGGCCATATCAGAAAAAATTTTTACCGGTTATTTTAACAAAGTTTTTTAATCAATTGTAGAGTTTTAATAAATATAAAATTATTAAAATAATAAATGTTGAAATAAAAAAACATTAAAATTCATGAAACTATAAAAATATGATTTAAAAGAACCGATTTTAATGAAACGAATAATTTTTCTTAATTTCTTTAAATTACTATTTATCAAATTTTTTTAATATTTCAATAAATGATTTGAAAACACGTTTAAAGCAAAATTTCTCGTATTCTATAAAAAAAATTTGATGGTGTATCTCAAAAGATTCGATTCTCTAATTAATTACTCAAATTCTGTGTTCTGATTTCAACAGACGATTCCTTATGATTTCTTAATAGTTGGATAAAATGTATCGAAATTCAATTTTCCTATATAAAAAAAAAAAAAAAAAAAAAAACATTAGAAATGTACAAATAATGAGTTATTTTTTCATCGACCGATTGTGTGTTTAAATTAGAATATTTTCAGCCTTATTGGTCATACGTGACTAGTAGATCTTTAATTCAAGCCAATAGATGGACACTCCATCTTTCCTATATGTCAAGAGTTTCCTCTCTTCTACTAAGTTCGATGGAAATCCATCGAACTTGAATACTAGTAAAGCAGGAAGCTTGTAGTATCTGTTCGAATTATAAAGATGTTAATTGAATGAAAGATGATGAAAGAAATTAAATGATAGCAAAGACAAATAATATTCAGTACTTAAATTTAAGAACAAAAAAAATGTATAAAGAAAAGTAATAATCATTTAATTTTTAGCGGATTAATTAAAAGAACAATTGCGTGTCGATGCAAGAATTATTTAGCAATTACTCGACGAGCTTATTACAGTATTAAACTTATATTACTAAAGACGCTTATGAATATTATAAGATAGGCTGGTTGAACTGAAAGAAGAGTAATGAGGAAGCAAAGAAGATCATGAAGGAGAGTGAGTAGCAAGAGATGATGAACCAGTGGTAAGAACAACAGAGCGCAGAGGAAGCTTACAACAAAGATGAGGCATAAAAGGAAGGAGTATAAGACGCCCAAGTATAAAACAAGATCCGAAACTTTGATGCGTCAGAAAGTTGAGTTGGACCCCGAACAACTCACAAGAAGGTATTACCTTCGCTCGCAAGGTATTATGGGAATGAAAGCTACTTATAGCGTGAGTTTAATTCGAAAGGCTCGTAAAACATAGAAGCACATGAAAATAAATACCAAAGATTTAATATTTATTTTTATTAACATCTTCACTATTGTTGTTATTCTAGTTATCAAATATCTTACTTTCAGTTCAGTTGATGCAGCTCAAAACTTATCTATAGTAATAAATTTATCTGAAGAGCAATAAAATGTATGATATATGATTTTGATTAATCCATGATCAAAGTATGTATTTCAGATGAAAGTTGATATCGAGGTGGTACTTGACAACTAAAACTCGACATTATATAGTGTAACAACGAATAGCTACTGGTACTCGATATTATCAGAGCGATCTTGTTTAAAACTGAGCGAGCCATTTGGTAGCGTTAAAATGGATTGGATAAACCGTTGAAACTTGGCCGACCACTCAAAGCTTATAGAGGTCATAATTAATGTGCCCCAGCACGCCGCTCATCGTTCGTTCTGTAGCCACGAAATTAACCTGATCAGTGTGCTTTGCACGGCTAACCAAAGAAGAGCAACCAAGTCAGAGAGAGAAGGAGAGACATGGAGAACAGGGAGCAGAGAGTTGAAGGAAAAGGAGGAAGAGGAGTCAAGCGAAGTAAAGAGGTCGGGAGGGCGAATGGATGAAAGGGTGAAGAGCAGAGGATTGTGGATTGGTATTGTGGATTAACGTATCCCGGATTCATTGTCGAGTGCTTTTGATCACTTTATCCGTATGGATTTTACTTGATTGTAGATTGTAGATCCAAGTAGTCTCTACGCTCCATACCACTCCATACCAGGTACACGGATGTATGGGTTTTAGTTCCACACTGGGTACAGGTTATTCTAGTCTGCTCAGACATAGACAAACCAATCGCGCAATGTGACATCGCTGAGCGGTTTTAATTGGGAATCGAGAGCTATAGAATTTCGCTGATATGGTTATAACTATTTGTTTGATTTTGTATTGTCCTGGCCAATATAAGTAAGGAATTTTGGAATTAATTTGTTTATTCTGATAGAGGATAAGGATAAAGATTTGATCTTACCTGGGACTTCATCGGGTCGGTGTTTATTTGGCACATGTAGAGACCCGCGTCCTCAAGCTGGACACCGCGGATGTGGAGATTCCAGGTTGAGTGGTCGTTATGCGAGACCTGGACTCGCGGGTTGTGGGTTATCACGTGTTCGTGAATCGCTTGGATCGCCTTTGTGTCTGCTTTCACCCATCCGACCTGAAATTTCGTTAAGGGTTGTAAGGGTTATTACCGTAGATTGATTTCATTTGTCGACAGGCTATATATAAAGCTTTAAATAGATTCAATTGACATTTCAGTGAATAGCGAGTGAGTTTTCAATAAAATTCTTGAGTTGGGAATCTCGGAACGTGATACTTGAATTTTTTTTTTGGGTTAGATACAGTCGGAATTTTTAAAAAATTGATTTTCTTTATTGCACGTTTAAATGAATAATTTTCAAATTATCTGGAAGTTATCAACGTTTCCAAGATATTCTACAAAACCCGGGTTGAACTATTGTTTAAAAACATTAATTTGGGTAATTTTAAAATAAAAGTTATTCTTTAAAATTAAATTAAAATCCATAGTCTTTAAGCAATACATTTTTAAAAACTATACACAAAAGTAGTACCTTATAAATTTTTTTCTTCAAAATTTTCGAGTAAACTGTAAGACACTGTTATTTTATCAGTTTTCAAAATAAAAAAAAAAAAAAGCATTAATTAAGTACTAGATTTACTATCAATCCAATCATTTTTTCTTACTTAATTAATTTTAAATGAACTAATCAATAATGATGGTCACCGCAAAATACTGCTTGAAAAACGGGGTCTGACAAAGATGACAATAATTTTGTTTATTCGTTTGCACACGAATTTTTATAAGTGTAAAAAAAGAAAGTTGTTAAAATACTTTTTTTATCACGCGTTCCATTACTATTAATCTTTTAATTAATCGACAATCTAGTTAACTGCATGTTTTGAATAGACTGTGATTTTAGATGTAAAAAGTATGAAAATATCAAGATGAATCTTTCTTTCGAGGTGGTTGATATAAATTACTTGAGTCATATTAAAGAGTATCAGGATCTCTGTTGCATTTGTTGATTTTGTAAACTGAATGAATGTGTTAAATTCTAACCTTTAACATTCGATATCACGCGTATCTAAAATAACATTTCACTAAAAATATCTCTTTTGTAATACCCAACCAATAATACATATCTTGTAATAATAATTCATCCACCAAATGAAAATATCTCGAGTAACATGATATTAGTGTAGCTCAAAATAGATCTGCTTAAATAAACAGAATCCAGCGGATCTATTTTCATTGATAAATTATACGAAGGATCAATCACATAAACAACTCACTCGAAGGATTAAACTCGCGACAATACATGGAATTTATACAGTTTTTAAACAGAAAAATTCATTGATATAACGTCATCAGCAACAAGCTTTGTACAATTGATAATATTTTTGTAAATAATGTTATATTTCAAAAATATAATTAAGTACTTGATCTTTTGATAAAAACAATCAAATTACATACATTAATTATACTATTGATAAAATCATTACACGCAACATTATTTACACAAAATCAATTGACACTCATAGCAGTTAACATTAATTATTAAATTTACACCATCATTATCAATGATCAGTAATGAATCATGAATTCTGAATCAACAACAATTCGCTTGAAATAAAATTTCGGATTTATATTACTATTATAATAAAACGATGATTAAACTTTCCTTTTTAGGGTGTATGATTGAAAAGAAAAAAGTAATTGAATGTCAGTTCGGATTTACTTGTCGTAATTTAAAGAAAAGAGTATCGTGGAGAAAGATGAATGTGGGTCTTTTCATAATCTTTTTCAACGTCAACGAGGTGACTTAAGACTGAAGATCTGACTAGAGAAGCTAATAACGATTTACTTACCCGATAACCACCCAGATGCTCCACTAGACATGTGAAGAGAGCATCTCGTCCAAGAGGCACCGTTAGATTGGCAATCGGGGCCACAAATTCAGGTTGAAAGGCTCCACCTGTCAGGCGAAACATACCCGAACATCTATATCAATATTTATATACTTATATATATAACAATAACATAGTAAAGGTCGGTGGAAAATTATTTTATAGACGGTCGTATTGTTTTGAGATGTAGCTTAAATGAGCAACTTTGCTCTGTACTAACAACAAATAGCAGGTTGTGCTACGAGATACTACTGCTACTACTACTACTACTACTACTACTACTACTACTACTACTACTATTGCTACTTACTGCCATTGCTAGGTATATACATATAATGCAACAGCAACTACGACTACGGATCTCAGTGCATGCATGAATACAAGTAAGAGTACGAGGACGAAGAGAGGAAAATTACGTTTTGTTTTCTCTCCTTACTCATCTCCGGGTGAAACCAGAAATTTCCAACTAGCTCGACGCTACGCAAGCCAACCGCATGGAATACAATAAGGGGCTGAATGGAAACTGACAGTAAAACCAAGTGTAAAATAAGCTATTACGGTACGGAGAGCTGAAGCTAGAGCTAGAGCACAAACTCCCACGAAGGTTGATGTTAAAAAGATAAAAATATGTATTTATATACCATTGAACCTTTTGTTCGCATTGTGAATATTTTCTTATACTGCGTGTAATTTCATTTAATCTAATGAAATAACGCTTTACTTGTTTAGCTTCCTCTTTGTACCTTTAGAATTATTAAAACTACCCGGAAAGTAACCTTTTTACTTTTATTTTTTATTGTTTTTTTCTATATAATTTTATTACTACAGCATCGCAATAAAAATGGCAAAGCATTAGATAAGGAAGGAGCGTTGAAACGGGTACATAAGAAAACACAAGCTTTTAGATCTTCCTTTTTTCATTGAATTCGAAGTAATTAAAAACATCTAAAAATCGATTAATTCTATAGGCATTCCTGGAACTTCCTACTTGTTTTGAGCTCAAAATGTTAGTTACAAAATTTTAGGCTCTCCGAGCAAACAGGTACAAGTTATAAAGATTTTCGAGCTCAAAAATCCAATAGTTATGTTAAAAAAAAGACCATTCGGCAGCCGAAATGGAAGTAGATTTCATCATGAATAGAAAAAAAATATAACGAGGATTGTATACAAAACTAGAGTTTTTAACTTCTATGCAATCAAAAAAATTTATATCGATGGAAAAATTTTAAAACCAGTGCAATAACAAATTTCATAATTGGCATAGCGGAATAGGACATAGTTTTAAGACTAAACATATGATATGGTACTCAAATTGAAGCTTATTTAAAGAGCTTTCAAATGCATTTTACAGAATTTCAATAAGTTATCCGATTCAAAAGTTATTCGAGTGAGAAAGTGAAGAAATATGAATTTTTATGGTTTTCAAAATTTTGAAATCTTGGTATTTCTAAATTACTTGACCGATAAAGCTCATCTTCGAACTTGACTTTGGTATTTATCTGTACAATAAGTATGATGAGTTTGGTAGAGATCCGTTGTAAATTGGCGACGCTATCGTCGTGACAAGCCGCGTTATATCCGCTATATATATATATATATATATATATAGGGGCGGGGGGGGGGGCAAAATTTCGTAAGAAAATTTTTTTTTTTCCAAAAAGCTCTTTCAGCTTCCTAAAATATATTTTAACGTCATTTCCTACAATTTAAAGAAAAAAATTTTTAATTAAAAACAAAAAAAATTTTTTTTTTCTAACTTTTCTTACAATAATTTTTATCGTCATTGTGCATCGTAATAAATTTTTTTTCACATCTACGATTACTTTTTCTAAATTTTTAAGTTCTCGCTTTACAAATGAATGATTTAAAAAAAAAAACAAATCGGGGAGTCATTGGTTCCATGCCAGTTTTCGAAAATCAAGTTCTAATCTGATCTTCACATTTTTAAGGTCCTAGGAACTAGTTCTTAATATTCCTACGAGGATATCTGTCGGTGTGTGTGTGTGTATGTGAGTGTAAACCTCTAATGTGTCGAAAAAAAATCTTACACAGAAAGAAAAATTTCTTGACTGGAGAACAAAATTCTTGGCTCAAGAAAATTTTCAGGTGCCTGAAGGAAGACTGAAGTTGTGTTGCCCGAAATAAAAATTTTTCTTGAAATTCTATTCTTGGTGGAAGTAATTTTTTCTTAATTCGAATTATCATAAATACTTGATGCAATAAATTTTTACATTTGATCAAGATTTTTAGATACTTTAGGGAAGCAGTGCCACCCTACTTCAGCTGAGAAAAAAATTTTCTCACCTTGAGAAAATTTTTCTCTTGAATATTTGATACCCATTTTATATTATTTTAGCGTGCAATTATACATATTGAATGAAAAAAAATGATTCAACATTATTTGATCTTCCCATTTAATATGTTAATCAATAAAAATATTAATGAAAATTTATTTCTATCTTTATATTTTATTTTTTGGAGCAAGAGGCTGAATTTTCTCAAAACAAGAAGATTTTCTTGACTTAAATAAATTTTCTTGGATCAAGATACATATTTCTTAAAACAAGAGAGTTAATTTTGTTGGAATAAGTAAAATTTCTTGTCAAAAAGAAAATTTTTTTTTCGCTCAAGGAAATAATTAAGAAGAAAAATATTTTCTTGGCTCAAGTGAACCTTTTTTCTGTGTCAATTAACCATTCTAAAAGAATGTATTTTTCAAATAACTTCGAAATTTATTCTCGGATAATTTTTGAAGTCATAATTTAACTATCAATGCTCAGAAAACTGTGTCAGAGGCCAATTTCTTCAAAATCATTTGGTGGGCTTGTGAGATATTTAATTTAAAAAGTAAGATCTTCAGGCCTACAAGATCATTCAATTTGAAAAAATTTTCCTGAATCCCTAAACCAAGAAAGAGAGTGCAAAAAAATTACGAATTTTTGTTTTCGTGCTATTGCTTGGAATTGCGTGAGAACTATGTCTAAAAAATTTTTCACCGGGAGATCCAAAAATTAGAATCTTCTCAAGGGAACTCTTTTTTTTATCTTGATATTATTTTTACTCAAGCGAAACCCGTCAAAAATTACTACAAAATTAAAAAATTTTTTTTGCTACCTCAATTTTTGTTAGGAGTATATTGCGTCAACTATAACAATGTTTCTTTTTTGGATGATTTGTTCATCTCTCTGGGTTCTTTCGTAGACTTATCGATAAGAAAATATTATTTCTTTAACGACATTTCATTTTCAGATAATGAAATTTTTTTTTCACTTTTTCAGGGGGTATCCCATTTTGCCCGCAAAGAAAAAAAAATTTTTTCTACAGTAACTTGAAATTTGATTATTTTCCTTCAATTACGACTAAAAACGAGAAAAATCAGCATATTGAAGTCCTTAAAATCATAACGGATTCTTAAGTACCCCATTTTGCCCCCTCCTCCCTCCCCTATACATATATAAACTTTTGAACCATATGCATTTTCCGACTCAGCTCGACGAGTATATAGTCGAAAAATAGCAAAATTTTTTAAAAGTTCCGTCATAAGGACCAATGCAATAGTTAGATTTCTATGAAATCTACTAAAAATACATTTGTGAAAATTTTGAATTAAAATATCTTCCGAACGAATCAATCGATTTTGAAACAATTCTCGTAATTTAACACAGTTTTTTAGGAGCAAAAAGATAACTATAGTTACTAAGAAACAAACTGGAACAAAGAAATTTTTCTTGTTTTAAGTAAATTTTACTTTTTTCAAGAATTTTTCTCTTGATTCAAATTAATTTTGTTTTTTCAGTGTACGAAAATTTGTCATTCTTACGCAGGACACTTGGAGAACGTTATAGATGTTAAAAAAATTGCTTTTGGAAAAAAATTTTTTCTCCAAATTTAAACTATTTAAAAAATGATTCCAACAAATCGATTTTGATAATGAAATAATAATTACTTGATAGTTTAAATATCAAAAAAAATTATAATCCAATCTTTTATTTATCAATTTTTCATATCAATTCTTAAGAACCGAACGGCAACATATCTACACAAATAATATTTCTTGCATACAACAATTAAAAAAATACTCAAGTTTGGAACGTATACAACTAATAATTTACTACGATTAAATTTGGCTGCTAACGATGTTTTGAAACTCTCCTCTAGGAGAGTTGCTTGAGCACCAAAACAAGTATATTACGTACCTAGACCAGTAAAATAAGAACAGTCTCGGATCACATGTAATTGTTGGCCAATGCGAAGCTGAGGTTGACAAACATGATCTGAGGCCTTCTTTTTCACTGGATAAGGTGTGTATTATTACACGGAAAGAAATTTTCTTTAAAAATTACCGTTAAAATCACAGTAATCGTGAGATATTCGGGAATTCCTGATCTAATTACAATTCTTTCAATAATTATTCACAAATACAATGTAAAAAATACAGAAAAGTACCATTAATTTTTACTGTAGTATACCGGTAAAAAATAATAAACGTAAAAAATTAATTAGATTAAAAGTTATTTTTACTCATTTAATCTTGAAAATTACTGAAACTACACTGAAATAGTATATTACATGGCTTGGCCAGTAAAAAGTAAAGCCTCAGATCACATGTTTGTCAACCTCGGCTTCGCCTCGGCCAACAATTACATGTGATCTGAGACTTTTCTTATTTTACTGGCCTAGGTATGTAATATACTATTTCTGCTCGACGTAGCCGGAATGTGGCAACTTCGTTTAGCGCAGCGGCCAGAAAGTTGCCACTTTCCGGCCGGAGGGCAGAAAAAAAAGTTTCCTACTCGGCACGATCTACTGTATAGTAAGAGTGAATCGTCACCGGTACGATCCGTAGAGGCTACGAGTAGCAGTCCGGATAGTGACCGTCACGATCTATTCGGTGCCATTCACGAAACGTATTGCTACCGTTAGTATACAGTTTTCCTAACCTCACTCTCCTCTAGATAGTAAAGTGTAGATCGTGACAGTAGTGATCTCGTATCGTGCGGTGTAAAAAACTTTTTTTTCAGTGTACGATAAAAATTACCGGAGTCTCCGGTAAAAAAGAATCTAAGTAACGGTACTATCCACCGACTTTGAGGCGGCGCTACAATCGCTGTAAACTTCTCAGCTGTTTACAAAATTTTACATGTCAGTGATCAGTTGACACTGAATTACAGTTAATTCTAACAAACATTTATACTATTATCATTATAATAAAATTTTATACATCTAGTTAACTATTAATTGTAAATATGTGCTTTAATTAAATTCGTAATTATCTATTAATATTTGTTATTATTCTATACATCTAAATCGTAAAGTGAAATAACCTAAAACATATGTTAACCCTTCGTTGGTCGCGCTATAAGCGAATCGCCGCCTAACAACTACTCAACCTATAGAGACTCGCTATAGTGCGAACGAGAAACTAAAAAAAGCGCGACCAACGAAGGGTTAAATTAAAAAAATCAAATACTTAAACATTTAATGTTAAGTTAAAATCCACTTTTTTTTATACATGAAACATATTGTGATGTTATTTTTTTATAGGGGTCTATGACAAGTGAACGTCACAAGGCACAGTCCTATAAATCTGTCTTTTGTTACCTCTAGTGATAACTTAAAATTATTTTATGTGGTTTGAGTTTATAATTAATTAAAGTGTGATAATTCAGGGGTAGATAAAGTAGGTATTTTTGGGTATCAAGTAAAGCTATAGGTAGGGATACAGTATAGTAGTTAAAGTCACGTGGTATATTCGCGTTATAGGGAAGGGGTATCGACCCGAACGATCATCGTCGATCCCGCGAACAGATCGGGAGAGACTAGTTCCAGCCTTTGCCGAGTGAAGATATACATTCCAGTGTCGGCTCATGCCGAGTACAGTCACAGGTTACAGAATACAGCAGAGAATCACTCACGACTTCTCTTTTCAGCCATCTTGACTACAGTTTTGTTTCGCACTAAAGGCTACATTTATGCTACAGTTATTATTATTGTTTAAGAATTTTATATTTGAGTTACAGTATTTTTATATTTTGGAAAGAGTCAGTTTGAGTAGGAGGTTAAAGTTTAGTGAAAATTAAGTTGGTGTCTCGAGCTTGTGGACGAGTCTACGTTGTCGTGGAGTGGGATCTTGGAGTCACCCGGCCTCGTAGATGCTTGGCCTCTAGCCCTCTGAGATTTCCTGGTGAATTATAAAAGTCTGATTGTAAGGTCAGCGCTCCAGTATAAGGGATTTGGTTGAGGTTGGAACCGGTATGTCGTTTACGACATTTTTAATTTTAGTTGGCTACGACGAGGATTGACCAACTTCGTCGGGAGTCAGCACTTGGTCAGATACGGTACGGGTGGCAGGCCACCGAAGGCAGCTGACCATGTCGGCGGTGGAAGCCAAATGGTCATTTTTGGGTATTATTTTTGAGTTTTCGTGTATGGTTCCAATCCAAAGCCAATCCCAGGAGAATAATCGCCAAGGGATATCCTTGCTCGAGGAACGGTATGTTAAAGTTATGTTAGTTTCTTGATGTTGAGTTTATCTATGGGTTAATTTTTGAGTACGTTTTAGTTACGGTTTTAGAGTCAGTTTAGTTTTGGGGTTTTATTGAGTATTTTTGGGTTTTGTAAAAGTTTTGAGGGTGATTGAGATTTATTATGAGAATTGTTAGAGCTCCAGGTTACATTTTAGTTATCATTTTTGAGTTATCACGCTACATTGAGGTTTAGTTAATTATTATTTTGTCAGTAAATTATTCCGTATATTTTTGTAATATTTATGATTTTGTATCGAGTCAAGTTTATGATTTTTGATTTTTAGTTTGTTAATAAATCAAAGATCAATTGAATATCTAAGCGTATTAATAATCACATTGATTCTTATCTGTATCCGAATCCCTCCCTCTCTCCACAAACCAGCATACTAAGCGACACCGTGGTTTGCCTGTCTTTCCGCTTTAGCTACCAGTCTCAGGTTCTAGTTTTTTTTTTTATTTATTGAGTTTTAGAGTATTTTTCGTTTTGAGCTACATTTATTGAGTTTTGGTAATTTCTCTTGTGTTAAAATTATCTGGCGCCTTGGGTTTTAGTTGAGACTGGAAGCGAGAGTGAGAGACAGAAGTATAACCAACATTGAGTAATCTGCTACGTAGTAGCAGATCTACCCGATGTTAAAAATCTTGGGTTATAATATATAATTTATAATGAAAATATTACATCAATAACAATATGTCCAATAATAATTATATTCCATGTGTGCAGCAAGCTGCATCAAAAGTTTTTAAAATTTTTTTTACCGGAGAGTCCGGTAAATTTTACTCACACAACTGTAAAAAGTATTTCTGTCACTAGTAAATTGTAAAGCAGTGTCTTATCATCTCACGATTACCATACAGTCCGATAATTTTTCTCGTTAATTTAATGGTAAATTTTAAAGAAAATTTCTTTCCGTGTATTATCAATTATTAATTCGTTTTAATATAAAGGCTGTGTTACAGGTCTACTTACTCTACTTACAGTTACAACCTTACTCAAATTCGGCAGTAGTCAATTACAACTTTGCTCAGTTTCAATTGCATTCATTTCCAAATCTATTCACTGAATTTTTAACTCAGTTACATCTCTATTCACAAAGAATTTATTCACTTACATTTGTCATCATTTACAACTGTACTCAAGTTTATTTCTACTCACGAATTTTTACATTATCAATTAACCATAAATTTGTGAGTAGAGATGATATGTGAGTAGAGATAATATTGAGTAAAGTTGAATCAGAGTAAAGATTTGATTGAATAAAGTTGTGACTGAATGAATATGATTTTGAATAAAAATGTAACTGATTGCAGATGTCGTTGATAGCTGTGAGTAGAGATTTTATGAGTAGACCTGTAACACAGCCAATATAAACGGATATTTAATGATACTGAGTGGGTGAACTATTTAATATTTCACATTGGAAATATTTGGTAGATTTAAATTAGTAATTTAAAGTTTAATGATATCGTGACCGTAGCTTTCATCACTGCAAATCGATTGAAGTTTACTTATTTAAGAAGTATCAAATATTCTGAATCAACTGGTTTGAGTTTGATATGAACTTGAAAACATTTAAATTTAACTAATTAACAAATACATTTTACAAATTTAATGCTTAAATATATAATCTTGCCTATTTAATTATCTTCAATATCGATAAATTACTTTAAGGGCCAGTTTTTCAATCCGACATAAAAGTACTGCCAATATAATGATAAAAATAAATAATTCAGCACAGTGATATTGCGTATGAGTAGTTCTCCCTGAATTCAGTTACTTATTTTTAATTAAAATAAATAAACATTAGCCGCATGTCACAGAAATATTAATCTCCAACTGTGACAACTTGCTGATTGTAAATAAATAAAATAAAAATTAGGAAAACGGATGACCCAGAAGGCCATTCCTGCAACTTCCCGCTAATTCCATACCTAAGCGCTTGAAATTGCACTTGTAACGTTATCAAGCTCTTCAAGCTCCAAATTACGATTTATGTGTTATTTTGAGCTCTCCGAGCTCAAAGCGGTCGCTGTTCAATGCTTTTGAACTCTTCGAGCTCATATCTTGCGTTTGACATAACTATTATTAATCTATAATTGTGTTAATTAATTTAAAAACAATTTAAATGACACAACAAGAGGTTATTATTATTTTTATGATATGTTTATTAACTTCTCGCTAAGAAAATCGAAGATTTTCAAAAATCGGGAAGTTATTGTTTTCACCCCGTTTTACGAAAATCGAGTTTTCATCGAATCTCGACGTTTCGAGGTCCTAGGAAGCTTCCCTGACTATTCCCGCGATGGTGTCTGTATGTCTGTCTGTCTGTATGTGTGTGTGTGTGTGTGTGTGTGTGTGTGTGTGTGTGTGTGTGTGTGTGTGTGTGTGTGTGTGTGTGTGTGTGTGTGTAAACCTCTCATAACTTTTGAACGGCTTGACTGATTAGATCGCGGTTGGTGCCATTCAAAAGGGCTTGACCAAACTTAGATTTTGAATATACTTTGGAACGATTCGGACCAGTAGATGTTGAGAAATCGCAAAAAAACTACAAAAAAAAATTTTTTGAAAAGTGGTTTTTTTGGAATAACTTTTGAACGGCTTTACCGATCAATTCCAAAAACTAATCAACTCTTGACATCAAAAAACCACGTCGATCGCCGCCAGTCCGGTCAAAATCAGTTGATTCGTTCGTGAGTTATCGTTGACGAAGGAAAACCGAAAAAAGTGTTTTTTCGGAATTACTCCGAAATTTCTCGCTCTTTTAATTAAAACTTGCAGATTCTTCATGAAACTTAAAAAACTGCGTCGAATGCCACTAACCGCGTGAAAATCGGTTCATTTATTCAAAAGTTATTGCGATTTGAAAATTCAAAAATAGTATTTTATCAAACTTCTACCAAACTTTTGAGCTCGAAAAACTTCACTCTAAATAAATTTGAATATTAAAGTCTTTTAGAATTAAAAAATTAAACTAATATTAAATAAAATATTATAATTTTAGTAGAATTTGACTAATAGAATTAAAGAATCTGAAAATAGTTAGCATAAAATTTCTCACTCAGCAACAAGGATTACCGAAACAGTGAATAGAAATAACCGGATCAAAGCGCTGCAAATTTATTCCAGCTCTAAAACTTATTCAATGATAAATAACTACTTCCTCCAGCGATCTGTCAACTATATAAGCATTTGATTTTTTGACACGACATTTATTATCGTTAGTTATACTCTGATAAATGTGTGTGTGCATAAAATCCGTCTCTTCTCTTCAGATGAGCTTTTATAAAGAAAGATATTTACTTTTGATACATCACAACTCGTTGACACTTTCCCAAGTGTCTTTATCATATATGTCGTGTGTAAGTGTATTTATAAGAATAAATATAAATTTACCCGTGTAAATAAAGTGTAGTTTGTAGGAAAGTACAAAACGTTATGCAGAATCTCTAGTGACGCCGTGCGATCGTTCTCAAGGGACATCTACCGAGCAACAAGAAAAGTACTTAAGCTGTCGCATACAGCTTTAAATTCAAGCTTCAGAATAAGTTGAGAAGCATTTATTTTTAAGCTTAAATTAATTATTTATAAATTCGAAAAATAAAAACTCACCTAAATTATCATTTGGATATATAAATAATGCAATCAGCAATGCCCAGAGGACTCTACCACGATGGATCATGTTGCAACGATCATGGACGCTTCTGAAACATTTATTATTAACAATAATTTTCAAAAATATATATATAATGTCATGCTTAAAGTAAAGTGATTAGAAAGACGGTAAAATATCATGTTCGATAAATCACTAAAATATGACATTAAATTTATTAAGTTTAACTTCATATAAATATTTGATTAACTCAATGAATCTCCTGATGGTAAGATCTAGTTGATATCTTATAATAGCTTTGCTCTAAGATAACGTTCATTTAACAAAAATCTACTAAAACTTAGTTGATTCGATTTTGTACAGATACGTATTAATGTGAAAATAATATATACTTTCTACACATGAATTATTAAAAATTTTATTAAATAAGTGAATATTTTGACACTAATTTTGAGAGCCAATCAAATCGTAGTGGTATGGATCTCTCTTCAAAAAAAGTGAATATTCAATTTTTCGAAGGAATTTTCACTAATTCTTATTTAGAGAGTAAATTGTACAGCTCCAAAATAAATCTGAACAATAATTGACCCTGCAGGCCATCTCTTATCTAGAACTTCCTGCAACTAACAAGCTCAAAACGCTCTAAAAATTTGAGATTACAAAGTTTTGAATTATTCGAGCTTGAAAATGTAGTAGTTGTTTAGATAGAAAACTTTTTTGAAAATTTTAAACTGCGTCACTTCCGAAATGTATCAACCGATTTTCATACGGGTTACAGCATTCGACGCTCATAATAATAAGACAATAATAACTCTTAACAAGAAATGATTTCCAATTTTTTTTTAATTTTAAACTTCTATAATAGAAAGTTTAAAAGATTTAATTATTTTCAACAGATTTTTATATTTTTTCAAAAAGTTGAAATTCAAACTTGATAAACTTCGCAAATTCAATGAAAAATTTTATTATTGATTTTGTTTTGATGGCCTTACTTATAATAAAAAATATTGAAAAATCTACTTCCATTTCGGCAACTGAATGGTTTTTCTTAATTTTTAACATTAACGTAACCCTTACAATAACTTTAATATTTTCTTTAAGTCACAATCTGTAAAACATGTTCAAAAATATTTAGGTGTACAATTTAACCTTTTGATGAATGCATCAATCTTCCCTCATAAAATATATCAAAAATGAACCTTGATTTAAGTATCTAATTGAATAATAGATTGACAAATAGTTAGGTTGGCAATGGCCTGGTCGGCTCGGTGCTCGCTTTTCGAAAGAGTGGGACCCGGGTTCGATCCCAGCACGCACCAATATTTTTCAGTGATTATAATTAAAAATATGTGCGTTACGTTACGTTGCCAGCCTCTGGAAGTGGCAGAGATAGCCGGGCGGCAAACGTCTGACCAGGGCCCAGGCTTTCTTTTCGGCGCGTAGCCGACCTGTGGCGCTAAAGTCGCCGCGATCAATTCAAATTGTAAAAATTAAATAAAATTTTTTTTTTCAAATCTGGTTTATTGAGAATTATAAAATTATTATCATTTAACAAAATTATAAGTTAGAATACAAAATTCAAGTAAATTTTATGAAGTGAAATTTTTATCATAAAATTAGTTTAGATAAATTAACATATATGTTATATTAGGTGTCCGTTATTTACCAATTTGATTTTTGACTTTGCAGTGCCCATTAGATTTTTAGTTCGTGACATAATAAAAAATTAGGAAAACGGTTGACCCTAAGGCCATCCCTGCAACTTCCCGCTCATTTCGTACTTAAGGGCACAAACCTACATTTATTACGTTTTTTAAATCCTCTGATAGGATTTGCGTAAAAAACTGCATACTCATCTACACCTTCAATTAAATCGAATTCTTCATTGTCGATATTAATTACGCATTTATCTTCTCCATCAAAAAAGGTTAAGCCGTTAGCACCCGGAAAATACGTTCTAACGACTTCCAATTAAAATTTTTTTTTATTTGTCGGTAGTTTTGCAGTAGATTTATTATCTTTTATTCTAACAAAACTCATTGTCAATTTTTTTCGGAAACAAACAAAATTATAATTTATTCTAACCTCTTCATGACGTCGATTGTCGAAGTCGTTCAAAAAATTTGTCCGTTTTAAAAGAGAGACAAAAATAAACATAGTTTATGTTATCGCGAGTCAATAGGGTAGATACCTGCATTTCCACGCACATGTGCACATGTGGGTGTGTGCACATGTTGGAAGTGGTCGTATGGACTTGTGCAAATATTGAAAGTGGCCGTGAGCGGCGCCACTTAGCTATAAGTCTGCCGTGAGCCAACCCGGCTTCCATACTTGAATGGGTGACCACTCTAGTCAGCGTTGGCTAGCGCGAGGGATCTCTGCACACTAGGAGAGGGGCCTAATGCTCCAGTGGTCGATAAAGAAGAGTTTCTTATCAATCACTGTAGATTTAACCAAGCTCCGACTATACTAACATGGGTTTTTTCTGTGGTTTTCCCATGTTACTGTTCCAATAGCCGAGTGGCGAGGATCAGGGCAAATGTGGTACAGAAGGCACAAGTCGGTCCACAGCCGCAATGATAAGGCAGAGTTAACTAAGCAGAATAAGGCTTAGGGTGTTAAAGGGCGTTATTACGCCTGTACACTAGAAATCCGTATATAAATAAATAGATTGACAAATAATTTCTAGATCTGTTTAAAACTGCTGATAAATAAAATTAAATTAAGTTGATATATTTGTTTAAATTCAATGATATATGCAGAATATAATTTATAGCAATGTAAATTTTACCAGAGATTTAAACTCCAAAAAATGTTCTACATTGCAAGGCCTTCATTTTTAATGAAACCAAAGTTCTTGAATGAACGTAAACTGAATATAAAATTTCCAATAAATTATTTTATTGAATGCAGAAAATATGAAGACCACAAAAAGTTTGAATTTTTTCCCAATATAGGTCGCATTATCTATAAATAAAACTTTTTACCAAATGAATAAAAGCTTGTGAATTAATTATCCTATCTCAGATTCAATTCGACGACTTGTATGATATTTAATTGGTATTTCACTAATTTAATCATCAGATGTAATACTATGATGCTCATACGGAAGCGTTGGAATCGAAGTAATAAATTAAAAACTAAAATAAATCCAGTAAAACGTAATCAAAACTCTTCAATTAACATTATTAAAAATTTTAATTAATTAACAAATTATTAATTAATGAATACTTCTACATATAACTTATAATTAGTAAAAAATATTTTTAATTAAATAGTGGTTTTAATTAATATGGAAAAACTTATTTTTCAGTAATAGGCAATCGTAAATAAGTTTGATCGTTATAAATAAAAATGTGGAATATTATAATAATCATTATTGTTTCTTGTTTATCTTATTCGGTCTAAATTTTTCCTGCGCGTTCGAAATAATTAATTTTGACATTACGTATCGGTATTTTATTGTATGATTTTTTTATTCTTTTAAACGTATTTTCTCTTAGCGGTGGAATTCGGTAAATTTAATGTCTCAAAAGTTTATACACTTGGCTTTCATAAAAATACACATGCATATTTTTCCGTGAGGAAGCGAGCGTGAGGTGGTTTAGCAAGGACCTCGGAGAAGGGGCTGGGGTGCAAGCCTGGTTCTTTGCTTCCCAGTGAGGAAAAAAAGACCGCTATAATGCGGGATAGTTAAAGCTAAATGGAGACAGAACGAGAGAAAAAGGAAAGATAGGAAAAAATAAAAAGATACTTTAGCGCGTTAATATGCCGTTAGAACCACGGCACAGTGTCGTAACCAACTCCAAAGTGGAATATCCTTCCCAAGAGAGTTATTCAACGGTGCAATTTTTGTCCCAGAATAACAAAAAGTTATGTTATATAATATTTTTTTACAAACACTATACATTTCGCTGGTTTCAATAATTGATAATTACTTTTTAATATATTTCATATGGGGTTAACTATTATGGTTTAATAAAAATATGTAATAACTCGATGATTTCTGTATCAATATTTACCTATTATAATAGCTAATAATAATAGACTTTATAAGGTAAAAGCCCCAGTATATGATCATGTACCAGTATATGATCACTCCATGTATTTGTATATCTATATTCGCAAATATAGGTTCCTCGA